>NW_028248145.1:0-182181 GCF_964263255.1 Lissotriton vulgaris | reverse complement strand
AAACATCTTCCTGTTATATTTCAGCAGAAGCAGCCTGGCAGTTGATTCCTTTGTGTTCTACTGCAGCTACCCAGAGTGTTCTAAAGAACAACTAGAGCGCTAACAGTCTTACTTATGACAAAATTATGGCACACCTGAAGCCATCTTGATTGGAATAAACTGGTAGCACTTAAAACATTTAATTTAAAAAGGAATAAAATGAGGGGGTTAATTTTGTCCTAGAAATTATGGTTATTGCTTTAGAAAGAAAAATTAGGACATGTTTTAAGTGAAATCTCAAATATCTTCCCTGTTATATTTCAATAGGAGCAGCCTGGCAGCGGGTTCCTTTGTCTTCTAATGCAGCTACCTAGAATGTCCTAAAGAACTACTAGAGCGCTAACAGTCTTACTTATGACAAAATAATAGCACACCTGAAGCCATCTTGATTGGAATAAACTGGTAACACTTAAAACATTTAATTTAAAAAGGAACAACATGAGGGGGCTCATTTTGTCATAGAAATTATGGTTAGTGTTGTAGAAAGAAAAATTAGGGCATGTTTTAAGAGAGATTTGTTATACCCTACTTAAATATATAACATGTACTCTTGATAGAGCGCGCAGGTCACCCGACTCTTTAATTTACCAATTATAAGCACTTGGGCCCATAACGTTTTTATTTCCTGTGTTTTATGACTCGGATGAACTTACACACCACTATCAGTAATTCTTGTTCTTTACTAATGTTTCGTGTACCTGACTTATCAATCCTTGTCACAGGTACCTATGATCACGACAGATCAGGAGCTAGCAGGGGAGGAAGATAATTCTAAACCAAATACCATGTACATTACGATTTATACCTTGCAATAACCACAAACGCCGGAAGTTTTCAAATCTTTATCTAGTCATCAAGATCATTTCCATATGCCATGAGAATGAGATTTACACAGATCAGACTATCAATAACTAAGATCAGAAACACAGTGTAGCTATGAATCAAAGTAAGTAGCATTTGAGATTGAAATTTCTAATGTTGGGAAAATAAGGAACATGCTATTATAGTTTATAGACTTTACTAAAGGCGGGTAAAGAAAGGGAACATACTAATCAAGGTAACTCTCTTAATAGGCTATCAGTCTAAGCGAAACGTTACTCCTGAAAGTTTCTATATCAACAAGTACTTATTCTCTAAAGGAGGGTAAGAATGGAACCTACTACATATGCAAACAGATTGGAGGTTTGACTAAATGTGGGGAAAAATATGGAACATGCTAGAAACATTTATATGAAAGTCAGCTTTATATGAAGACAGGGAATAACATAGGCAAGTTTGCTTTATTTGGAAAATAGGAGAGAAAAGATTTAGAATAGACGAACACCCACACAAATTATATTTAGCTTGAACAGGATGAAGACTAACCCTGGCCACGGGTCAGTTGGGAAAGGCGGGAAAGGACCCTCAAGGACTTAGGATGCCAGTAGGCGAGCAGGTACAGCTCATGGACAGTCAGGACAGAACCACCCCAGGATTTGGATCAGGACTGGGCTCATCAAAGGGTACGACCAACACCTGCAGCTTCGGATGCAACGCCTGCGCTACGCCCTCTCTGCAAGGAATCTGCCAATAACCCCGATTGGGTTCTCGAATCTCAAAGCAAAGTGCTTCGCCAGCACTTAAGGTTTCTCCACCCCAGACTGAGTAAGTGGAAATTACGGACAGAGTGCTCCGCAGCTCTCTGTATCAATCACCTATAGAGTTCGTAGGGTCAGTGACAGGTCAGCTATTCGGACAAGTCGGACAATTTCTCTAGCTAAAACTAGGCTAGTTATACTGTTTTCGGGTCAGTGGACCACCCACAAATGTTGCAAATGAAAGGATCCCCAACTTTGGATTGGACACGAGAGGTGGTTAGGTCATTGTCACCACCTAGAATTTGGTGTTCCCACAATTAATATTCAAATTCTTGTACCCACCCCTAACATTCCAGTTCCCATGGCACAGGAATATAGAGACAATAGCATACAGAGTGCAAGTAATACATTGTTACAATTATAGGTGTAGATTCGAGTCTTCTCGCTGGGTCGTAGGTCGGTTCCCAGGAGCATCTCAGCTTCGGCAGCCAGCTGGCTGAGTTCCACTGCTGCTAGACTCGGATCCTCCCATCACGTGGTGAGTACCACACGGGCTTCAAAGATGGAGAGGCGCACCGCTCCCAGGCCCGTATTGTTCGATACATGAAAAGTAAGCGAAAACCATTTAGAAACACAGAAAAAAATGAATACACTGTATACCATGATTGGCTTCACTACACCCCTTACTTTATAATATCTATAGCATTAGGAGTTAAGCAGAACGAAACAGAAATGCGAAAGCAGCGGTGGCAAGCAGGTTGCATGTTAGAAACAAAGCAGCCATATTTGCAATACTGCGCATGTGCGAAAAATTCCCTCCAGACCTGCGAGTGCGTCACATCACGTGGGTATAACCGACGCATGTGCAGACTAGAATCCTGCAAAGCAGCGATCAGTCAGTAGGCAAGCGTTGTTAGGATTAGCAAACACATAGGCAAGCGTCTCTGGGACACCCGCGTGTAGTGTAAAAGTGCAATATTAACAACGAAACAAGTTGATTATGACGTTAATGATTATTCGAGGTTCTTGAATTCAAGCAAGCCGCGTAACTTGCGAATCCTTGCTCCATCAATCCCCTCTTTGATGATATTTACTATCATCACTATTAATGGAACCAGATGCCAACTTTCTCTTTCACATCTCATTCATCTCGATTTCAACAAACTTGTTGTTGAACCTTTTTTCTGCATCCTTATTAGGATGGAAATTCTTGGCTTTTTTATAAATCTGATTTTTCAGCTCTTCTATTTCAAGTTCATCAACATTCCTTTTCACTCCTCTCTTATTCACAGCATACTTCTTTCTGCATTTTTGACATTTGCAGCAAATTATTATGATTAGCACAATTAAACTTATTCCTGCTATTGGCATCAGTATTTTACTCACAAGACTTTTACCTATGTTAGAAAACCAACTACCTACAGAGGAGAGACCATCGGTTAGTCTCTTCCAGGCACTGTCAACCTCCAGTGGTTTAAGTTCCTTTTCCAAATTAGTTATGTTTTTCACATATTTCTTAATTTCAACACTTTTATCAGGAATGTAAGTGCAACAATGTTGCGCTTTCAACATCCTGCAGACTCCGCCCTCTTTTGCCAATAAGGTGTCAAGAGCAAGTCGATTTTGTAAAACCATTGATCTGATCGCAACCATTTCAGTATTGACCAGTAGGAAACCAGCAGCAGTGTCAGTAGATAACCGATCCACTACTGTAGACAATTTGCAAATTCTGTGTGTGTTCAGAACCACTCCCACAGGTATCAATGCACTAAATATATCACCTATAATTTCTCCTACACTTTCTCTTCTACTACGCACTAAACCATTAGTATTTTCATTGCTTCCAGCGGCGTCATTCACATGGTATATTTTCAGGAAGACAATGCCAAAATAGCAGCTTCCATACCAGTGATCCGGCAATTTGAAATAAGCCTTGTTTTCACATATATAATAAATTCCAGGAAACACAGGTTCATTTTTGAATCCCCAACCTCCAATTACCTTATAATTGTGTTCGCATTCACTGGAACCGATGAATTGTTATAATAGCTAGTCTTTTCTATATGAAGACACAGTTTCCCTTTTCTTTCGAAATCCAGTAACAATGCAGGATTAGCTTCACCATTTGAGGTGCTTTCCATTTTTTCTGCCCATTTAGGAGTTTTCTGTCTTTTATCATTTGCCTTTCTTTGGAAACTGTCCCTTCTTTTCTCTGCCATATTCAAATTTTTTTTTCTTGTTCATGCAATGAACAGGTCAAGTTATTTTGGTGTGCTTCACCTAAATCTATAATACCTACTGTCAGAAAATATTCTCCCATATAACGTGTCACATCGCTTTTGGTATGTACAATATTCAGGTTTCCCCGAATAGGAAGTTCTGAAAAAATTACGTCAGAGTTTGAATAGTAATACTGTAGTGTGCTTCTGTAAAATAAACTTGCTAATATACTACAGGAAATTCCATAGGTCAGGGGTAGATGGTGATAGGTCACACCTTCAGCTACAGAAGTAGGTAGCTTCATACAGACATAACAGTCTTCTATCTCCATGGCTTCTACATAGTGTACTAAAAGGTTTGCAAATACATTTTAAATGTGTTCTGTTTTTAATTCTGTGATAGTGTAGTTCTCCCTCATCTGATGCATCTACGTCCGTTTTAGTCTGTCTAAGGCTAAATTTTTTCTCACGTCTTTCTACACTTCGTGGTGTCTCTTCTGTTTGCAGAACTTCTGAGTCTTTTGTCACTTGTTGAGTATGGTACAGGTTAGAGTCCTTGCTTATTAAGAACGGTATTGTAATTGTTAGTCCTATCCATAATATCAGTACTATTGCTACACTACACAAACATATTTTACAGCATGTTTTACAGCAATTCTGTCTAGGTCTTCCATTCACATTTGAATCAGACATTGTGGCTTAAAGAAGTTTTCCAACCCCTCTTTGTAACTTTACACAGGTAGCTTACGCGGGTTAACTTTCAGGTTGGGTCTTCTTCTTCGGAACCCTGATCAGCAACCAACTCCTCGTCACTTTCGTCACTTATTTCGAGGTCTTCAAATTCTTCCAGTACTAAGTAAGTCCATTCGGGACCTCGATAATTTTCGTTTTGTCTTTTTATTCGGCTACTTCTTCTTTTAGGCTGGGCTCCAGCTCTCTCTTTTTCACTGGCGGCCTTTTTACGGTCTTCTAGTTTTTCCTCTACAGTTTTTAATCTTAATTTCAGTCTCTTTATGTATCTGGGTTCACTCTTCTTCTTTTTGAGTCTTTTAACTGGCACTGTGATCTGGCTTTCTTCACGTGCTCTTTTGTTTTCGTTGAGTTGTGGCACATTTATTTCAACGGTATCTTCATCCCTTCCTGTCTGACTAGTCCCAGGTCTTCGTTCAGTTTCTTCCGCCTGGTTTCTGAGCTGGCCTGGTTCAGGTATATGCTGATTTTGACTTTGGTTTGTTTCAAATTCGGTCTCCTGAACATATTCGTCTATTTCTATCTGTTCCTGTTCATGCACTTCGAACCCTTGATTTTCTTATTCATGAACTTCAGCCCTAATTTCTAACTGTCCCTTTTCAGTTTCTGGAGTTTTTGGAGGTGTGTCGATAACTTGTTCTGTCCCTATCTGACCTTTCTCCTTATCAGGATTGACGTGGATTTCGATGACCTGATTATCTCCGTCTATTCCTGTCTCGTCCTCACTATCCCACTCTCTATCTAGGTAAGAGTATTTTCTGGTTCTTATTGGATCAAGAGTAAGATCGTCTGCTGGGATCCATTCATCTTGACTGGTGCTCGGTTGTTCGTCATCAGCTAGTTCAGGACCATCGTCTGGAGACCTTTCAGCTGCACAACCTTCAGCCTCAGTTCCTTCTTTTTCTGTCACCTTCTTGGTATGGCTGGCATGTATCCACTTTGGCACCCCTGCGCACTTCACCGCAGTTGTGGTGACAAGAATCACTTGTCTTGGCTTTCCCCACTTTGGTGCAAGGCAACTCTTCCTGGTGTGTTTCTTTAACACAACCCAATCGCCTGGGTTCAGATTATGGACTGGAGTTGTGGGCCTGGCGACGGCGTCCTCCCCAATCTGGTGAGAGATAGAACGCACTTGGTCACCCAGCTGCTTGCAGTATTCTAGTACCAAATCATCAGAAATACTTAGCAGTTTGTGTCCTGGTACCCATGCCTGCCGCATCACTCTTCCCATTAGTATCTCATGGGGACTCAGGCCTGTCTTTCGTTCTGGAATACTTCTTAGTCCCATCAGGACAAGGGGTAAAGCGTCTATCCAATTCAATCCAGTAGAGTTACACATTTTTCCCAGCCTTGACTTTATAGTGCCATTCACCTGTTCGACTACTCCAGAAGCCTCTGGATGATATGCACAATGCAGTCTTTGAGTAATTTTGAATACTTCATAGAGCTGAGTTAATACATCATTGGCAAAATGCCCACCTCTGTCTGATTCAATTGTGACTGGGAAACCAAACCTAGGTATCAGTTCCCTTAGTAAAAACTTGGCTACAGTAATAGCATCATTTCTCTTTGCTGGGTAAGCTTCCGCCCATCTTGAGAACAGGCAAATTATGACATGACCAATACATACTTATATCCTTTGCACATGGGTAACTGAATAAAGTCAGCCTGTAGTCTGATAAAAGGACCCTCTGCCTTTCCAATTGTACTTGGTAACACTACTGTTTTCTTCCCAGGATTAAACTGCTGACAAATTAAGCACCTCTGGCAAAGTGCCTCTGCAATGTTCCTGAACTTCGAATTGTACCATATTTTTTTGAAAACACGGACCATCGCATCTCTCCCTATGTGTGAGTCTCCATGTATTAGTCGGGCCATGGAAGCAATCATACTGTCTGGTAACACAGGCATACCCTTATCACAGACAATGACACCATCTCTATTCCTCGGTTGACAACCATCTTTCTCCCATCTTTCTTTTTATTCTGGTTCTGCAGCCTGTTGCAACCCTTTCTGTTCCTCCCAAGTTGATACATCCTCAAACACCATAAGTTGGCAGCTGTTTCCGACTTCCTCCAATTTGATGTTCAATGACATTCTATGTCTCGCACAATATTGGGCTACTTGGTCAGCATATCTGTTGCCTGCTGTCACATTGTCGTTGCCAGATTTGTGAGCAGCACACTTGACCACTGCCAATTCTTTTGGTAACTGAATTGCTTCCAGTAGGTTCTGTACCACCCTTCCATTTCGGTTCGGGGTACCTGAGGAAGTCATGAATTCTCTTTGCAGCCACAATTGGCCGAAGTCATGCACGACCCTGTAATCATACTGGCTATCAGTGTATATGGTTACTCTTTTGTTTTTCCCATTTTTACAGGCTCTTGCCAATGCAACCAATTCGGCTACTTGTGCAGATTTTACTCCAATTAGGTAGGATGCTTCTATTGTCTTTTCTAGAGTGACCACAGCATAGGCAGCACTTAGACCTCCATCCTCATGTCTTAAACATGACCCATCTACAAAATATTCAAGGTCTTCTATTGGCAAAGCTGTTTCTTTGATGTCTGGGCGTGGTTTGGTGCTAAATTCAGTCAGATCAATGCAGTTATGCTCGATCTCTCCCTCAACTTCTGCAACCTGTGTATTAGGTAACAAGGTAGTGGGATTCAGTATGTTACATCGGGCAATCGTTACATTTGCTGCACCTACCAGGATTCTTTCATACTTAGTCAGCCGGCTAGGTGTGAGGTACTGGGTTTTGGTTCTGGTCAGTAAGATTACAACAGTGTGTGGGACATACACAGTTACCGGATGTTCCATGACAATGGACTCACTTTGTTCAAGACTCGTGCAAGTTGCTGCTACTGCCTTCAGACATCCAGGCAATCCAGCAGCCACTGGATCTAAGGTTGCAGAAAAATATGCCACCGGACGTCTGGTCAAACCATGATTTTGGGTTAGGACTGAGAGTGCAAAATTGTCTCGTGTGTCACAAAACATGGCAAAATCTTTTGAATAGTCAGGCATTCCCAATGCAGGAGCTGAGCACAGACAATTTCATAACTTTATCCAGGATGTCATGCTTTCATCATCCCACTCATCTGGATCCTTAGCTCCTTTCTTGGTCATTTTTATTATTGGTTTTGCTAGGACGGCAAATCCCACAATCCACTGTCTACAGTATCCTACTACTCCTAGGAACATTCTGACTTCTTCCTGAGTATGTGGCAATTCCATGTCTTGAATGATCCTAATTCTTTCTGAAGTGACTTTTCAGATACCTTTTTCTATCTGGTGCCCCAGATATTTCACTGAATTCTTACAGAATTGTAACTTGTCTGGTGATACCTTATATCCTCCTTTACCTAGATGATTCAATAATGCAATGGTATCAGTAACGCAGTCGTTCCGACTTTTAGATGCCACCAAGAGGTCGTCTATGTACTGGACCAAAACCGATTCTCTAGGCAAGATTCAAGGCATTTTTTCAAAATCTGATTGAAAATAGAAGGACTCTCTGCGTACCCCTGAGGTACACGATTCCAGACGTAGACATGGCTTTCTAATTCAAATGAGAAAAGAAATTTGCTGTCTGGATGCAATGGGATGGAAAAGAATGCATGACATAAGTCAATGACGGTAAACCATCCAGCATTCCATGGAATTTGGTACAAAATCACTGCAGGGTTTGGCACAATAGGACAACAAGGGACAACAATCGTGTTTACCTTGCGCAGGTCCTGCACTACCCTGTACTTCCCACTAGGCTTTTTGATCCCAATTATGGGCGAATTACAAGGACTGCTCATTACTTCCTGTATAATGTTTGCTTCTAGCAATCTTTTTATTTCAATGGCAACTCCGGCTTTCACTTCTGCACTCATTTTATACTGCCTGGTATTTGGGTAAACTGCATTTGGTTTTATGGCTATTTGAATCGGGTCTACATTTGCCATTAATCCTACATCTTTTCCAGTGAAATCCCACACCTCAGGTACCACTGTCTGTTGGAGCTCTTCAGGTAAGTCTTGTATGGTTAATTTCTTGATTTCGGAGTCAGGCCTTAATAACATTAATTTGTACAGTCCGTCTTCATCTGGGGTCTGAATTTCAACGCCTTTTGGGGTGCAAAAGATGGTACAGTTCATTTTTGCACAACAAATCACGTCCCAATAAGTTCACAGGACTGGAATCACAGATGACAAATCTGTGCATCTCTTTAAAATTTCCTATGTAAATCTCCATGGGTTCAGTTACTGGGGTACTAATTATCTGGTTTGACACACCCACTACTTGGATTGCTTCTCCCGAGAGGGGTAGGTTTGGAACGTCTGCTGTTCTCACAGTAGAACGGGTAGCACCAGTTTCCAACAGAAAGGTGACGTCATTTCCTTCAACCTTTCCTTCAATGTATGGCCCTGTCTGGTCTACCGGTAAGGAGGCGCCAAGTACGCACTCCTCGTCCTTCCCCCTCAGGCCCTGTCAGTAAGGTTCATCACAGAGGAATGTATCATTCAACAGGAATTGCGAGGTTGCTGCATTTCTATCCTCCCTTCCTTCCCATACCTCGATCTCCTCATTCTGCTGATTTTTGTTCTTATAATTAGGTCTAGGTGCACGAGGCAACTGACTCTGTTTTACCTGTTGCTGGGTCTTTCGTGGCCCCTCTTTCTGCACCTGTGGATTTAAATCATTGTTTTGTACATTACCATGCTGTAGCATTGGACATTCGTCTCTCCAGTGCCCTATCTGACCGCATCCGTGTCAGGGAAATTTCTTCATGGCCTCTTCTCGACTCATTTTAACTTGGGGTTTCCCTCCTCCCCCCAGCGCTTGTGTTCGGGGTATTATTATTCATTTTACTTAACTGTTTTTATTGTTGTTCCGCCAATTTCACTTGAGCCCACATGACCTTTTCCTTTAAGGCCTTTCGCTTATTCTCTATTTCATCTTCGCAGTACTTGGCGTACTTCAGGACCTCATCTACGGGTTTACCCTGCCAACTGATTTTGTTATCTCTAATCCACTGGGAGATCTCAGGTCTCAATCCCAACACGAATCGATAAATGAAATGTGTCATATCCTTCATTTCAATATTAACGATTCCACTGTAGGTCTTGAATACCTGTAACAGTCGTTCATAATATGAATGTACAGTCTCATCACGATTTTGGGTAGTTCTATCTATGCGGGTCCAATCAGTTTCTTTGGCAGGCACCTTTCCTTTCAGGTGCAGTATCACCTGTTCATATTTCCTCATTACATCTGGGGAGGGGGCTCCGGTTCTTGAGTCTCTTTCATACTCCTCACTGGGCCAATCGACTGCAATTTTACATTCCGTCCACAAATCTACAGGTACTACAATGTCGAAGAACCCATCTAGGTCCTTCAGGAGGCATTTTTGGACTTTGACGAATCTCTCGACCTGCCTATACCACTCAACAGGCTTCTCTCTTAATTTCGGGAAATCATTTGTAAATGACACAATATCTTGTCGGGACCATGGAACATGTACATATTTTCCTCCAGGCACTTCTCTCATGGGATACATAGTTTCTGCTTGACCGACCTATTTTAAGACATATTCAGAAGTCTTTGGCCTAGCCTTACTGTCTTCCTTTTTCTTTGCCCACCTGGCTTTCCATTTGTCTAGATCTCCCCATTTCTGTAATAGGTTCAGTAAATCTCTTATCTGTACCTTTTTCCCTGACACATTCATGTTTTCTATGTCTTTGTCAGAAAATTCTGCTCTGTAAGGTTTTTGTAATACCTTGGATCGCTGCCGTGTCCATTAGTTTCTCATGGAACACTCTGGTGTTTCGGGTAAGGCTTTTGCATATGAACAACAACTCCTCTTCACTAAGGGTATTTAACCTGTCCAGTCCCACATTCCCAGCCATCAGTTCTTCCAGCTCTATCCTTAGCTTGTAAATATCTAATGGTTTTGGCTGGGGAGTTATCTTTTCTAATTCTCTGGTTCATCGATCTATTTCTTCCGGAGTCACTACTGTGGCACTTCGAGTACCTGAGGCTGTGTCTATCAGGACTTCCCTTACACTAGTCTGCGTTCTTGTTCGAGGTACACTGCTCTCTGGTTCCCTTATGGGCAGATCCATCAGGGAAACCACAGATTCGCATTCACTTGCCTGATCATCAACTATGAGAGGCTCTTTCCTGGGTGGTGCTACAGTCGGTGTAATAACTGGAGTTTTTGGACTAGCCTATCTATCCCCATATAGGGGAACAACCGGACCAATAGGCACTGGAATTGTCAGAGCTTCAGGACTAGGATTTAATAGGGATATTTTCTGAATGAGTTTATTTCGCTGTTTAATTAAGGCTTCCTTTTCTTGTTCCTGTAAAGCCCTTTCAATCGGTGTTTCATGTATTACTTGTGGAACTAAAGGAGGATACAGATTTGGGGCAGTGGGAACTGTTGTTCCTGGTCTTTCATCACCAATTGGCCTATAGTTTGGGACTGTTGTATCAGGCCTGCAAAATCCCTCTTTACCCGCTGCATCTGTTTCACTGGCCCTTCTTTCTCTAGGGTGTCGGAACAACGGGTTTTTCGAGCTCAGGGATCTAGATTCCTCATCATACGTTGGAGGATTTTTCATTAATAAATCCTCCAGGTATTCATCTTCTGAATCACCCATAGCCATTAAGTGTCGGGTTTTCTCTGTCCTTTTACCTCCCTCAGGTTCGTTTACCCCAAATACTGGAAATAGTCCCTCGACCATCATATTCTGTCTCCACTGTTTCATCTTTTTCTCTTTGGCATCTTGCTTTAATTTCGGGTACCATTTACTCACTCCCTTATCCATTCGGGGTCTGTCTCGCTCTAGAGCCTCAATCTCCCATTCCTCTAAAGCCTCATATTGCGTTAATCTGGGTCTGGGATGTAAATTATTCATTCGGGTCCTTAAATTAAACAAAATTCTACTGTTAAAGGTACCATCTAGGGGAAATGCTAGGATTCCGTCATCTTCGGTGTAATTTACCCAATTCTCCAGCCATACACAGGTATGATACCCTTTGTCAAACATCATAAATGATGCGGGAGTATTAGGTGGTGGAATAATTACACCCTCTCTAGTTCTAATGGGTTTGTCTTTCTTGAAATAATTCTTAATCTTGTCAGCAAAAGACATTTTCCTCTTATTTCCGTACATATTGTAAGGTCTACCTCTTAGCATCTGCTCTTTATGGAAACCTAGATTTTTCGGATCAGGTAAAAATTCGGGATACCACATACACCTCGTAAAGCTATCTTCAAGCTCTAATTGCGTAATTTTGTTTACAAATGTGCTTCCAATGCTAGCACGTCTTATAACTTTCACCAACCAATCAACACTGAGATTGCAAATAATTTCAGCCAATTGGTGCGCGGCCTTTCGTGAGATGCGTTTCTCACGCTCCGGCACTCACCCGTCCTTTACAATACCAGCTCCGAAACACACCCGCTGTTTTGACCAATACCAGCGCGGCACAGAGTGACGTCAGCGCAGCTCCGCGACTGACTCCCTCCTTCACAAGGTAACGGATACTTGATTTCTTTTCTTTTAAAGTGCAAGTGTCTAAAAAGAAAGATTTTGATTCACTAGAAGTAAACCTCTTCTGTCTACTTTTCATACACTACGGATAGACCCTCCTGCCTACCCTTCACACAAGCATTAGAGAACCCGCTACTTCTTTGACTCATCCACTCTTTCCGGGATATATACTAAGTCTAAAGTTTCACCAGCGAACTCCTTTGCTATCACTCAAGCTCCGGAGAACCTACTACTCCTTCCTCATGTGACCCTTACTAGGTAATATCACAACGGAAGTTTCAATAGCGAACTCGTTGCTATCATTTATTCAACTGTTCATTCATAAACCCTAATTAGTGCTTCCAGTTCTGCCTTACCATGCACTAATCTTCCTCACAGCAAGTGACCTCACAGCCGACTGGATTCTGCTCACCACCCACTATTCTATTCCCCGGGGATTCCAGACAACATATAACAATCACTTACAATTTGTTAATCACATTCAATAATATAGCAGCATTTCATAAAATAATACACTTTATAACATTTCAAAACAATAGCATTTAGATCGATCGATTATCTGAAAAGAAAATTTTAATTTTTTAGCAACACATTTTATTTTTCATGGTTTCATCAGCAAATATCTTATCTACCTATCTTAACTAGTCCTAACCATCATTCTGCTACCAGATAATTACTGATAAAGAGCGCAGGTCACCGACTCTTTAATTTAGCAATTATAAGCACTTGGGGCCATAACGTTTTTATTTCCTGTGTTTTATGACTTGGATGAACTTACACACCACTATCAGTAATTCTTGTTCTTTACTAATGTTTCCTGTACCTGACTTACCAATCCTTGTCACAGGTACCTATGATCACGACAGATCAGGAGCTAGCAGGGGAGGAAGATAATTCTAAACTAATTTCCATGTACATTTGAATAACGATTTATACCTTGCAATAACCACAAACACCGGAAGTTTTCAAATCTTTATCTAGTCATCAAGATCATTTCCATATGCCATGAGAATGAGATTTACACAGATCAGACTATCAATAACTAAGATCAGAAACACAGTGTAGCTATGAATCAAAGTAAGTAGCATTTGAGATTGAAATGTCTAATGTTGGGAAAATAAGGAACATGCTATTATAGTTTATAGACCTTACTAAAGGCGGGTAAAGAAAGGGAACATAATAATCAAGGTAACTCTCTTAATAGGCTATCAGTTTAAGCAAAACGTTACTCCTGAAAGTTTCTATATCAACAAGTACTTATTCTCTAAAGGAGGGTAAGAAGGGAACCTACTACATATGCAAACAGATTGGAGGTTTGACTAAAGGTGGGGAAAAATATGGAACATGCTAGAAACATTTATATGAAAGTCAGCTTTATATGAAGACAGGGAATAACATAGGCAAGTTTGCTTTATTTGGAAAATAGGAGAGAAAAGATTTAGAATAGACGAACACCCACACAAATTATATTTACCTAGAACAGGATGAAGACTAACCCTGGCCACGGGTCAGTTGGGAAAGGCGGGAAAGGACCCTCAAGGACTTAGGATGCCAGTAGGTGAGCAGGTACAGCTCACGGACAGTCAGGACAGAACCACCCCAGGATTTGGATCAGGACTGGGCTCATCAAAGGGTACAACCAACACCTGCAGCTTTGGATGCAACGCCTACGCTACGCCCTCTCTGCAAGGAATCTGCCAATAACCCCAATTGGGTTCTCGAATCTCCCAGCAAAGTGCTTCGCCAGCACTTAAGGTTTCTCCACCCCAGACTGAGTTTGTGTAAATTGCGGACAGAGTGCTCCGCAGCTCTCTGTATCAATCACCTATAGAGTTCGTAGGGTCAGTGACAGGTCAGCTATACGGACAAGTCGGACAATTTCTCTAGCTAAACCTAGGCTAGTTATACTGTTTTTGGGTCAATGGACCACTCACAAATGTTGCAAATGAAAGGATCCCCAACTTTGGATTGGACACGAGAGGTGGTTAGGTCATTGTCACTAAGCATGGGCGGAAAATCCGTTCCGCTCGCAAATTTTGCGGATTTTCGGTAAATTCTCAATTCGCGAACGCTCGCGAATTTACCGAAAATCCGCAAATTCGCACGCAGATTTTTTTTTCTTGGTGATACAATTTTGCGGCGTGCAGTGTAAGTTCGCAATTGCGAACATGTAGGCAGCAACAATCTCGCACTCGCGAAATTACAAAAATTGCAATTCTGCACAAGAAATCCACTAGCAAGCAGCATAGACCTTCTGAAAATGATGATTTTTATCAGAATAACTCCTCAGGTTGACATTTGCCTGCTCTTTTTTGGATTTGAGGCCTTTTGACTTTCTTTGGATCCCTTTTGGATTAGAAATCAACTTTCACAAGTAAGCTTGTTTGGGGCATTACAGTTGCTGTAATGCTGTTCTGCAGAAAAACGAGTTTTGCAAAAGTGAAAGCATTCAGCAGGTTCAAAAGTTCAAACTCATCATTAGTAACCATTCCCTGTCGTGCTTCCTGACTGGGGCTCCTCCAGAGTTCAGTTGCTAGTTGCAACAATTGTATGACCCTGCTCTGACCCTCACAGCAGGCTCATAGAATAGCTACAAGTAGGCCATAAAAGGTCCTGGAAAAAAAAATTGCACTGCAACAGAAAGCAAATTACAGATAAGGAAGCAGGTGCCAGACTGGAATTTTAAAACAGTGACACATTAATAAATCAACCCCAAATTAATTCATGTCAGTTGAAGCAGGGCTGGTGTGCTTGCTTTCCCCCCCCATAATCTACAGTGATGATGAACCAGAGGGTGGCATTGATGTACCAGAGGGTGGCATGGGTGAAACAGAGGGTGGCAGGAGTGAAACAGAGGGTGCTGGGAACCTGTGATGATGAACCAGACGTAGAAACAACATAAGCGCGACCGTTGCGAGCCGACATGTAAGTTCGCAAATTGCGAACTGGTACAAAACCCTCGCGAACTGGCAGAAATCCTTGCGAACACAAAAAAAAAATCCGCAAATTCGCGAGAATTCGCGGACTTTGTGGATTGCGAATTCGCAAATCCGCAAAATTCGCGAACGCCAGATTCGCAAAATTTGCTCATGCTTGATTGTCACCACCTAGAATTTGGTGTTCCCACAATTAATATTCAAATTCTTGTACCCACCCCTAACATTCCAGTTCCCATGGCACAGAAATATAGAGACAATAGCGTACAGAGAGCAAGTAATACATTGTTACAATTATAGGTGTAGATTCGAGTCTTCTCGCTGGGTCGTAGGTCGGTTCCCAGGAGCATCTCAGCTTCGGAAGCCAGCTGGCTGAGTTCCACTGCTGCTAGACTCGGATCCTCCCATCACGTGGTGAGTACCACACGGGCTTCAAAGATGGAGAGGCGCACCGCTCCCAGGCCCGTATTTGTTCGATACATGAAAAGTAAGCAAAAACAATTTAGAAACACAGAAAAAAATGAATACACTGTATACCATGATTGGCTTCACTACACCCCTTACTTTATAATATCTATAGCATTAGGAGTTCAGCAGAACGAAACAGAAATGCGAAAGCAGCGGTGGCAAGCAGGATGCATGTTAGAAACAAAGCGGCCATATTTGCAATACTGCGCATGTGCGAAAAATTCCCTCCAGACCTGCGAGTGCGTCACATCAGGTGGGTATAACGGACGCATGCGCAGACTAGAATCCTGCAAAGCAGCAATCAGTCAGTAGGCAAGCGTTGTTAGGATTAGCAAACACATAGGCAAGCGTCTCTGGGACACCCGCGTGTAGTGTATAAGTGCAATATTAACAATGAAACACGTTGATTATGACGTTAATGATTATTCGAGGATCTTGAGTTCAAGCAAGTCGCGTAACGTGCGAATCCTTGCTCCATCACTCTAGCCCTGTGTTGAGAATGTAACATATATATTTACCATGTTGAAGTATGTTTTCTATGTCCTTCATACACGTCACATAACGTCATCTCCGAATGCTAGGAAATTACTTATGTGACGTCACGAGGTTCGATTGCCAGATGCCGTTATCTCACCCTTATCTGTTGGCTCCATGTGGGCTCTTATAACTGATATAATAAACCCTTTCTAATCACATCTTGGCTTGCGTCATCTTGACCTTCCCTCAACAATTGGTGACGAGGGTCAAAGGAATACGAGGGCTCACAGGCGGAAAGCGAGGAAAATAATATTGGGGCGCCGGTAGAGGAAGCGAAAAACTTCAAATGAAGAATCTATAATTCAACTGGTAACTCATGGACAATTACTAAAGGATCAAAAGTAAGTGAATCGTCTCACTGATTGTGCTGCGTACCACAGCATAGCCGCGCGAAGGATCCTGTCAGCAGAGACGCGTGAGGCATGCTGGGTAATGACGTAGGCACAGGCTGAGGACGATCATTTTATAAGAACAGCATACGTCAGCAGGCTCTGTGAACACGCAGCCGCATTGACGGATGATCTGATCCTGACTAGGAATAAAGAGAATAATAAAGCATTGATAAGGAAAAGAGTTACGCGAGTAAATAAAGCGGTTCAGGAGATTGTAGCACAGCATAAGCGCACGGCAGTAGAAAAGAAGAGATAGAGCGCTTGTAGAATAAATAATCAGCACATAATAAATCGGAGCAAATTAAGCAAACAAACCTTGGCAAATACAAGTAAAAAGATTGGAAGTACAGTATAATAAACAGCAGAAACATGGCACAGAGTAATAACATATGCGTGCCACCACTTTTTCTTGAGGAGCCAGGTAAGCCTGTCATGAAGTGGAAGAATTGGTTGAGGGCATTTGAAAATTATTTAGTGTCCTTAGATGGTAAAGGATATGACGCAGAAAGGAAAACGTCGCTATTATTTGGCCTACTAGGAAAAGCTGGACAAGAAGTGTTTGACAGCCTACCAGAATATGAAAGCCCACCAGGGATTTTCATACCGCTAAATGAATATCAAGAGGCAATAAAAAGGCTGGAAAAGCAGTTCGCTGAAGAAAGCAACATAATGGTGGGCAGGCATAAATTCGCGTTGAGGCAGCAAGAAGGAGAGACTGTGGAGGAGTATATAGCATGTTTAAGAGTACTAGCCAAGGAGTGCGAATTTGAGGATATGACTGATACCTACATCAGGGATCAAGTGGTATTTTACTGTTACTCTAAAAAGGTGCAGGAAAGATTGCTGGCATGTAGGAAACCCACATTGCAGGAGGTAGTGGATATCGCGAAAGGGATAGAGAGATCTTTAATATCAACAAAAGAGTTGTCCAGCACAAGTGGTAACACAACTGTATTCTATTTACAGGACAAGAGAAGAGGCGATAATAAAGGACGAGAGAAGAATTGGTTCTACAAAAAGGTAGGAGTAAGAAATATAAATTGCTATAGATGTGGATCTCAGGAACATCTAGCGGATTGTAGAACATGCCTAGCTCTTGGGAAAAAATGTTTAAAGTGCAAGAAAATTGGTCACTACACTGCACTGTGCAAAACTAAGAGAGTAAACGAACATGTAAAAATAAATGCTGTTGGTGAATATGACTAAGAGATGTGTGCCAACATAATATTGCATGTAGAAATAGAGGATGGTAAGATAAAAGGACCGGTAGGTGAGGGGAAAATAGGTGAGGTTGAAGTACAATTCACAGCTGACTCAGGGTCCCCAATCACCATTATATCCGACAAACTATTTGATGAAAAATGGCAAAATGTGAATCTCAATGAGAATGATGTAAACCCAAAAGCTTTTGGGGAACAAGAGATAGATATGGTTGGATACTTTCATGACACCGTAACATTCAAAGGGAGAGTAATAAAAACAAAAATCTACGTTGCAAAGAAAGGAAGAATACTAATAGGATGAAAAGACCTGGCCAAAATAGGAGTGATTTTGCAACCAGGGGCAAAGGATCCCATAATCCTCAGAGAGGACCTCATAAGCAGTATATGAACAGAGGAAAATAATAAAAGTGTAGAGTACGTGCTGGATAAGTACAAAAAAAGTATTCAAAAATGAGATTGGATGCGTAAAAGTGTTCACACACAAAATAAAGTTAAAGGAGGGTGCTGTGCCCATAAAA
This sequence comes from Lissotriton vulgaris, assembly GCF_964263255.1. NCBI lineage: Eukaryota > Metazoa > Chordata > Amphibia > Caudata > Salamandridae > Lissotriton > Lissotriton vulgaris. Next base: position 163,966 of record NW_028248145.1, on the reverse strand, counting down.
CATAAGGTACGAAGCGTACCATTGTCCATCGAGGGAGAATTGAAAAAAGTACTAGATAAGTTAATTGAAGAAGGAGTAATTGAGGAAACGGATGAATCAGACTGGGTGTCAGCGATCATTGTTTCAAAGAAAAGGAAGTCAGGTGAAATAAGATTGTGTGTGGACCTCAGGTCGCTAAACAAAAATATAATGATAAATTGCCACCCGCTCCCAAGGATTCAAGAGATCCTGCAGTCAGTCACTGGATCAAGGTATTTCACTCTCGTAGACTTGAAAGCTGCATACCACCAGGTGTGTTTGACAGAAGAGTCAAAAAAGTTGACCACATTTGTAACACCATATGATGCATACAGGTACATTAGGTTACCTTTCGGACTGGCTTCTTCATCTGGTGTATTCCAAAAATTAATGGACATCTTGTTCAGAGAATTAAAAGAAGTAGAGGCCTTCCAGGACGACATTCTCATACATTCAAAAACAGAACAGGAACACCTGGAAACTCTGGACAAAGTGTTGAGTACACTAGAGAGTAGAGGGATGACAGTCTCAAGAGAGAAATGCAAGTTCATGGTAGACAAGATTGAATATCTGGGTCATGTCTTAACACCTGATGGCATAACACCCAAGGATGATCTGGTGGAGGCCATAAGGGAAGCTCCTCAACCCAAAGACAAAGAGACCTTAAAATCTTTCCTAGGACTCAGTGAGTATTATTCCAGATTCATCCAGGGGTATGCAGGCAAGATTGAACCATTGAGGAAATTGCTAAGGAAAAACATAAACTACAAATGGACGAGCGAACAAGAGCAAGCCTTTGCAACCATAAAAGAAGACATCGCAAAAGCGCCCGCACTGAAACCTTATAACTCTGAACTAGAAAACATCATCACAGTAGATGCCAGTGCAAAGGGTATTGGCGCTGTATTCTGCCAAGTTCAGGGCAAAGAGGAGAATACCATAGCGTTCATATTGAGGAGGCTAAGCGTAACAGAGGAGAACTATAGCACGATTGAACGCGAGACACTCGCATGCATATGGGCAGTGCAGAAACTGAAAGACAATCTATGGGGGAAAAAGTTTGTTATAGTAACATATCACAAACCATTGGTCTATATGATGGATGGTGAAGGACGAGGAAATGGCAAGGCCAGTTCCCGATTGATAAGACTGCTTTCGAAACTGCAAGAGTACACTTTCAGCGTACGTCACATAAAAGGCGGTAAAAACTGCAGAGCGAACTGCTTATCCCGTCTACCTGTGAGCACACAGCCTGAGTGCCCGCTCAATGACACGGTGTGTGTAGTGGCTTGGGTTGATGCCACTTTAATGTGTAGCGGATCTATAACGGAGGAAGAATGGCTGACAAACCAGGGAAAAGACAAAGTAATGGAGATAGTGATAAGCCATGTAAGGACAAAATGGCCTCCCATAAGGAATCTGGAAAATGAACTAAAAAGTTACCAACAGGTAGAGAGTGAACTGACCATAGAATGTGGGTTTTTGAAGAGAGGTGAGCTTTTCATTCCGCCTGAAGGGCTGAGAAGGAAAATAATACAGCTGGCACACAAAGGACACCCAGGTAGCAGTTCAACAAGGAGTATTTTGAGATCGCAATACTGGTGGCCTGCAATGGACTCTGAGGTGAAAAAATACATAGACAGTTGTGAACAATGTTTAAAAGCAGATAAACACTGGAAATTAAGGAAGGGAGAGTTACAAATGGTGGAGATTCCAAATGGTCCATAGACCAAAATCGCAATAGACTTTGCAGGGCCATTTAATGTATTGGAGGATGGGTGTAGAAATATATTTGTACTGACTGATTACTACTCAAAGAGGGTACACTATAAGTTTGTAAGAACTGTGACAACAAGCATTGTGATAAAATTCTTAAAAGAGGTGTTTGATGTGGAAGGACAACCAAAAATCATTGTCTCTGACAATGGAACACAGTTGGTGTCCAGGGAAATGATTGAATTTTTACAGCATGTTGGGATCAAACAGGAAAAAACACCATTGTATAGTCCCGAGAGTAACGGACAGGTAGAGAGATTGAACAAGTTCATAAAGGAAGGGATTCAATTGGCAATAGCATCCAAATTAAATGTGAAAGATCTTATTCGTGAAAAAATAAATACATTTAACAACACACCAAATGACACGACAGGACATACACCATTTTTCTTAATGAGGGGGAGGAAGTGTAACAGATTACTTACCCCTAAATTCAACAACTGGTTCAGAGATGAGGTCACACAAGATGTGATAAATGATAATGTGTTCAGGGTCAAAGAGCGTATTGTTGAAAAACAAATAAGAACAAAGAGATATTCTGACCTGTCCAATAAAGTGGGAGAAAAAGAAATAGAACAAGGTGACTGGGTACTAGTCAGGAAGCCTTTTAAGGTATCAAAGGGAGAGTCTGTATATAGCAACCCTGTTAGGGTGTGTGAAGCATCCCGGGGAGCTGTGTGCACGGAAGGAAAAGGGTGGAAAAGCAAGGATGATGTAATCAAACTTAAGAAAGGTCAAGAAAAGATTATAATGAGAGGGAAGGATGATCAAGAGGGTAATCTTGATGATAGCATACTGGAGTGGGAAAATGTGTCTGAAGATCAAAGTCACCATGGCCCTGATGGTAACTCAGAGTCTATTGATTCATAAAACAATAAATGTCAAACAAGCAATCGATCAGGTATAGAACAAACTAAAGTTATATCCCAAGTGTGCTTATATTATTTATTCATAAATTCCAGCACAGTATTTTACAGGTACCTGGTTCAATTCGATGGGTACCTGAGCATAGGGAATGTCATTACATGCAGACAAATGAAATATACTTGTTCAATTTGTGTCATTAAATCATATATACGTCAGTGGACATTTAATCTCATATGCATATACCATTTAGGAGCATCAATTGGAGATATAGAGCAGACATTTTACATCATTCGTCTACACAAATGTCGCGCTCAAAGTGATAGAAGTGGGGAGACAGTTAGGTAGGATAGGTGTGATGGGGAACACGTGAGGACTGGGTAAAGGTGGTTGTGACTAAAAGCAATCACAGTGGGATAAAAATAAACCCTTTACAGTCTGTAATTAGATCTGAAGTTCCAAATATACACATATACATAGGAATCGTGTTATTCTGTTGATTGATCCTATGATTGGCGAGCGGTTATGATCAGGTCTACGTTTCGACCCCCAGGTTAAAGGGTACGTTTGATCCTCAAATTGGGGTCTTCATCAGGACAGAAGAAAACTGGAGCGCCTAAGAATAACAATTTTAAATGAATGTATCATATTACTAAAGAAGCTAAAAAAACACACACTAAGGAAGCATATCGAAAGTTGGGAATGGCTTACTTTAGCAGGGGCCCTTACGTGGCCATTGTAGTAGGACCGTCAAGGGTTCCTATCTAATGGAGTGGTTATCCCGCCTTCATCTGAAAGGGGAATAATTATTTACTAACACAGATAGTTGTAGGCGTGGAGCACGCATTAGTAGTCTTAAAAATCTTATGGGGGTACTTACTGGGAATGTGGGCCTTCCATCCAAAGGGTTGTTTCTCTAATCCAGCCAAATCAGCGTTTGTGCGGACATTGTTCACGCACCACACGCGGTTCTGGAGGGGAAGGAATGTAACATTGTATCGTGTTAATGCCAATAACCTATGGTTAGGAGAGGCATACTGTTGTTGTTTTAAGAAGGCGGTCTGAGGGTCAGTCCTTTTCATACCCGAAAAGATCCCATCATATTAAATAGGCGCTACAATATAGCGTTTGAGAGACCGCCACAATAATTACCGGCATTTATGCATAGGTAATGTCCCATTATAATGAAATGTCGCAGCATCGTGGCGCTGGAGTGCCCCATAGCCATGACGTATTGGCATGACATGTTGCCGGCTTTTACGCAAAAGTACTGTCTTAATGAAAAAAAGTAAAGCGCTGTTATGCAGCGCGCAACACATCTCTGCAACCGCTGGGTCCGCGGCGGGAATAATTACCGGCATTTATGCAAAGGAAATGTCCCATTCTAATGAAATGTCGCAGCATCGTGGCGCTGGAGTGCCCGATCGTCAAGACGTATTGGCATGACATATTGCCGGCATTTGAGCAAAAGTACTGTCTCAATGTAAAAAGGTAAAGCGCTGTTATGCAGCGCGCAACACATCTCTGCAACCGCTGGGTCCGCGGCGGGGATAGATAGTTGTCTCAAGATTGTTGATAAAGCTCACCGTTATTTTTAGACAGCAGAGGCCGTCTGATGCTCCGTGCTCGTTTGCCGGTCAGGTCTGCGCCGCGAGGTGCAGCCGCCGGATACTTACCAGGGGCTCGACTGCTAAGGGCCAATCAGAGCGTCTCGGTATTTAGGGAGCGTGTCTGAAGTACCACTATGGGATATTCATGTTAGGGGCCATGTAGAGGTAGTGTAGTGTTGTAACGGACAGATCCTCTAAACACTATTATTAACTGGTGCATGGAGGTGGGCCCGATCTTTAGATCTTTGTAATGAGGTTGGGTTGGAGCAAAACAGCGCTGCGTACATTTTGAAAACTGTCAGATAATGCGATAATGGCAACAGAAACAATTCTAATCGCATGGTTGTGCAATTTATAAGGTACTGATATGAGTATCACATATTATGTGCAAACGCATCGTATCATTAGAGCCACATGATTAAACATTTAAGAAAACGATGTTGTCATCTGTTTAACGTAAGAGCAATCTTAGATGATACACAACAGATAATATTAGTCAGCCAGTCTTTATGGAAAAAGACTTTCACCCCAAGAGCATAGGGAAACCAAATGATCAAGTAAACAGCTACGGTCCACATGTTTGCCTATACTGCGCCTGTTAGCTGAGTAATGCCATTTGAGAAAAAGTGGCATCCTGTTCATTCAAACCATTTTGGACAGAATCAAACGTTTGCATCCACTTGCATTCACGTAAATTCATGACCGAGTCTAGGTCTCCACCCCTGGCACCAAGAGTGATCTTCTCGATGAACACCCATCGGAGGGATTCAGGTGTGTGGGATAATGACATGAAGTGTTCAACTAGGGGTGCTCCTGTAGTTTGACACCTTATCCTACTGCAGTGTTGTGATATCCGGTTTTTCACCCTTTGCTTGGTTTGGCCTATGTATATCTGCCCGCACGGGCAGAAAATAGCATAAATCACTCCCTGGCTGTTGCAGTTGGTTAATGTCTTCAAGTGGATTGTCAAGTTGTTATGTGTGATTGCCTTCGTTTCCATGCACATTGCACAAGCTTTGCATTTGGTGCATTTGTAATTACCCACTGTAGTTGGGAGGTTCCACATGGTCTGTATACTTGGTGCCGGAGGGGTGTGGAGTAATGAACGGACAACATAGTCTCTCACACTTTTAGCTCTTTTAAATGCATGCATCGGAGGGTTGGGTGTTTCTATTATCTCCGCTATGATGTGCCAATGTTTGTTAATTGCCTTGCGGATCTCATTGCTCTTGCTGCAGTATGTGGTTACACAGATCATCTTGTCTTCAGAAGATTTACGCTCTTTGGGTATAAGTAGGGTTGCTCTGTCACTGAACCAAGCTCTCTTCCGGGCTCTCTTCACCAGTCTCTTAGGATATCCTCTATTGATTAGTCGAGAGATAAGGTCATCCGACTCTGCAAAGTAGTCATCTTTCATGGTACAGTTCCTCCGGATCCGGAGGAATTGACCGAAGGGGAGATTATCTCTTAAGGCCCTGGTATGGTGGCTTGAGTATCTTAGCAATGTGTTGCGTTCGGACTGCTTCCTATATAGTGTAGTATATAGTAGTCCTTCCTTTTCCTTGATGGTAATGTCCAAAAAGTCAATTGAGTGGTTACTGCTGCTGCTGGTAAATTGGATATCATTTGATTGGGTATTCAACCATTGGGTAAATTCATCCAGATCCTCCTTCTGTCCATTCCAAATCATCAGGATATCGTCAATGTACCTACGATATTCCTTGATTTTGTTGGCAAACGGATTATACGATGAGAGGATGTAGTTCTGCTCAAATTCACTCATATATATAATGGCTAGGTCAGGAGCAAAGGCTGCCCCCATTGCCACTCCCTTGCATTGCATGTAGTATTTGTCCTGGAATATAAAGAAATTTTTCGTCATCGCGATCTCCAGAAGATCAATCAGGAATTCTGTGGGTACCTCCGCTGGTTGGGGCCTGGTAGATAATGCTCTTTGTATTGTAGTCAAGGCTGGTAGTTGAGGGATACTTGTATAGAGTGACACAATGTCCATTGTTACAAGGAGTTGAGTATTCTTCTCAAAGGGTTGTTGGTCCATGAGGTTGATGACCTGCATGGTGTCCCTCAAGTAGGTTGGGGTTGCCTCTGCCAAGGGTTTCAAAAAAACATCAACATATTTACAGAGTGGTTCTAGGAGGGATCCACACCCTGAAATAATAGGTCTTCCCGGTGGTTTGTTGGGGTTCTTGTGAACCTTTGGTAGTACATAGATGGTAGGGGTACGAGGTTGGTCCACGTTTAAAAAGGCATATTCTTTTTCACTCAGGAAGCCGATCTCCTTGCCTTTTTCGGTAAGCAGTTGGATTTGGCGACGAATCTCCGTTGTGGGGTTGGCGGCTACCGGCCGGTAGCTTGTCCTGTCACTAAGTTGGGAGTTAATCTCTTGTCTGTAGTCATCAACATCCATAACGACTATCGCTCCCCCCTTATCAGCAGGTTTGATGACCAACGTTCTATTGTCCCTGAGTTCTTCCAGGGCTGCTCGCTCTTTCTTGGTAACGTTGTGTTTAACGTATTGTTTGTTGTTACAGGTCTTGAGGACATCCCTGAGGACCAAGTTCTCATAGGTCAGGATCCGGTGATCAGTTATTGCTGTGTAAGGAGTAAAGGTGGAAGGTGGTCTTCAGCCGGTGAATGATCTATCCGAGAAGGGAGTTTTGTGCATGAAGAAGCTTTTGAGTCTTATCTTGCGGAAGAATTTTGTTAGTTCTGTTTTCAAGTTGAACAGATTCACATGGGACGTGGGGACGAATGATAGTCCCTTGCTCAGAATCCTCGTCTGTTCCTGAGACAGCGTTTGGCAGGATAAATTCATGATGGGGTTTTCTCGGTTCACCAACGGTAGGTTTTCCTCCTGGTGTTTATCTCCCCGTGGTTGTCCGGTTGGAATCTCACTTGCTTGTTGCTGTATCCCTGCTGTCGTGAGTCGTCCCAATTCCTGGGGTTCTCCTGGTTCTGGCCTCTGGTCGGGCGTCTGTTCCATCCGCCTCCTCTCCCTCGAGGGGGCCTCCAAGAGCTGTCTTCTAAAAAAGGCTGTTGTCTGCTCTGTGGGTCTTGGGGTGATTGGTACCACTGGTCTTGGTTTTGATAGTTCCCACTGGTTCCTGCTCCCTCGTTGTCACTGCTTCCACTGTACGAAGAGTCAGAGAAATTCGTGTACCTTCTGCCCCCGCGCTGGCCACCTCTGTACCCTCCTCTTCCTCTATTGAAAAAGCGGCCCTGATTATCTTGCTTGAAGTAATCTTCAGCCAAATAGGGATATGTTCTTTTTTTATTGTAATACTGAATGTCTTTTGCCAATTTCTCAAGTTTTTTGTTTTGAGATTCGACGTCAAAGTCTTTGAGAGTTTTGTTCAATCTCTCTAGTGTTTCCTTGGCACTTGCAAACGCTGAGTGGCTTGTTATTTCAGCTCTTAAATCAGTGATTTCTTTGGTTAACTGTTCAACCTGGTCACGTGCTGTCTCCACCCCTAGCACCATCCAGTGGCGAGAACAGTTATTCGCTACAAAGCTGAACCCCTCCTTAAACTTCGGATTGTCCACAAATATTGCTGGTTCATTGCGAACCTGTAGGCCTGTTGGAATTACATTAGCTCTGAGGTACCCTGTAAGGAGATGGCCATGTAGTTTGGTTCGTACTAATTTCTTTTCTAGACGTTCTAGTTTGTTAAGTTTTTCGTTAAGCGAGAAATCAACAGTGGTGGTATTGGTTGAAAGGAAGGTGGACCCAGCGTCCCCCCCAATAAGATCTCTGATATGGTCTTCACTGTAAGAGAGGGTTTCAGACTCAAACATGATACAGCCCTCAATCAAAACAGTATAATTCTAAACAAAAAATTAAAGAGAAACCCTCGCAAGACAGCTCTTGCACATAGAGTAGTAAGTTTCAATGGGGTACACCCTAAGAAACCTCTGACCTGGGTCAGTAAAGTTAGTTACAATAACAATGGTCAGAGTCTATTGATTCATAAAACAATAAATGTCAAACAAGCAATCGATCAGGTATAGAACAAACTAAAGTTATATCCAAAGTGTGCTTATATTATTTATTCATAAATTCCAGCACAGTATTTTACAGGTACCTGGTTCAATTCGATGGGTACCTGAGCATAGGGAATGTCATTACATGCAGACAAATGAAATATACTTGTTCAATTTGTGTCATTAAATCATATATACGTCAGTGGACATTTAATCTCATATGCATATACCATTTAGGAGCATCAATTGGAGATATAGAGCAGACATTTTACATCATTCGTCTACACAAATGTCGCGCTCAAAGTGATAGAGCGCGACATTTGTGTAGACGAATGTTGTAAAATGTCTGCTCTATATCTCCAATTGATGCTCCTAAATGGTATATGCATATGAGATTAAATGTCCACTGACGTATATATGATTTAATGACACAAATTGAACAAGTATATTTCATTTGTCTGCATGTAATGACATTCCCTATGCTCAGGTACCCATCGAATTGAACCAGGTACCTGTAAAATACTGTGCTGGAATTTATGAATAAATAATATAAGCACACTTTGGATATAACTTTAGTTTGTTCTATACCTGATCGATTGCTTGTTTGACATTTATTGTTTTATGAATCAATAGACTCTGACCATTGTTATTGTAACTAACTTTACTGACCCAGGTCAGAGGTTTCTTAGGGTGTACCCCATTGAAACTTACTACTCTATGTGCAAGAGCTGTCTTGCGAGGGTTTCTCTTTAATTTTTTGTTTAGAATTATACTGTTTTGATTGAGGGCTGTATCATGTTTGAGTCTGAAACCCTCTCTTACAGTGAAGACCATATCAGAGATCTTATTGGGGGGGACGCTGGGTCCACCTTCCTTTCAACCAATACCACCACTGTTGATTTCTCGCTTAACGAAAAACTTAACAAACTAGAACGTCTAGAAAAGAAATTAGTACGAACCAAACTACATGGCCATCTCCTTACAGGGTACCTCAGAGCTAATGTAATTCCAACAGGCCTACAGGTTCGCAATGAACCAGCAATATTTGTGGACAATCCGAAGTTTAAGGAGGGGTTCAGCTTTGTAGCGAATAACTGTTCTCGCCACTGGATGGTGCTAGGGGTGGAGACAGCACGTGACCAGGTTGAACAGTTAACCAAAGAAATCACTGATTTAAGAGCTGAAATAACAAGCCACTCAGCGTTTGCAAGTGCCAAGGAAACACTAGAGAGATTGAACAAAACTCTCAAAGACTTTGACGTCGAATCTCAAAACAAAAAACTTGAGAAATTGGCAAAAGACATTCAGTATTACAATAAAAAAAGAACATATCCCTATTTGGCTGAAGATTACTTCAAGCAAGATAATCAGGGCCGCTTTTTCAATAGAGGAAGAGGAGGGTACAGAGGTGGCCAGCGCGGGGGCAGAAGGTACACGAATTTCTCTGACTCTTCGTACAGTGGAAGCAGTGACAACGAGGGAGCAGGAACCAGTGGGAACTATCAAAACCAAGACCAGTGGTACCAATCACCCCAAGACCCACAGAGCAGACAACAGCCTTTTTTAGAAGACAGCTCTTGGAGGCCCCCTCGAGGGAGAGGAGGCGGATGGAACAGACGCCCGACCAGAGGCCAGAACCAGGAGAACCCCAGGAATTGGGACGACTCACGACAGCAGGGATACAGCAACAAGCAAGTGAGATTCCAACCGGACAACCACGGGGAGATAAACACCAGGAGGAAAACCTACCGTTGGTGAACCGAGAAAACCCCATCATGAATTTATCCTGCCAAACGCTGTCTCAGGAACAGACGAGGATTCTGAGCAAGGGACTATCATTCGTCCCCACGTCCCATGTGAATCTGTTCAACTTGAAAACAGAACTAACAAAATTCTTCCGCAAGATAAGACTCAAAAGCTTCTTCATGCACAAAACTCCCTTCTCGGATAGATCATTCACCGGCTGAAGACCACCTTCCACCTTTACTCCTTACACAGCAATAACTGATCACCGGATCCTGACCTATGAGAACTTGGTCCTCAGGGATGTCCTCAAGACCTGTAACAACAAACAATACGTTAAACACAACGTTACCAAGAAAGAGCGAGCAGCCCTGGAAGAACTCAGGGACAATAGAACGTTGGTCATCAAACCTGCTGATAAGGGGGGAGCGATAGTCGTTATGGATGTTGATGACTACAGACAAGAGATTAACTCCCAACTTAGTGACAGGACAAGCTACCGGCCGGTAGCCGCCAACCCCACAACGGAGATTCGTCGCCAAATCCAACTGCTTACCGAAAAAGGCAAGGAGATCGGCTTCCTGAGTGAAAAAGAATATGCCTTTTTAAACGTGGACCAACCTCGTACCCCTACCATCTATGTACTACCAAAGGTTCACAAGAACCCCAACAAACCACCGGGAAGACCTATTATTTCAGGGTGTGGATCCCTCCTAGAACCACTCTGTAAATATGTTGATGTTTTTTTGAAACCCTTGGCAGAGGCAACCCCAACCTACTTGAGGGACACCATGCAGGTCATCAACCTCATGGACCAACAACCCTTTGAGAAGAATACTCAACTCCTTGTAACAATGGACATTGTGTCACTCTATACAAGTATCCCTCAACTACCAGCCTTGACTACAATACAAAGAGCATTATCTACCAGGCCCCAACCAGCGGAGGTACCCACAGAATTCCTGATTGATCTTCTGGAGATCGCGATGACGAAAAATTTCTTTATATTCCAGGACAAATACTACATGCAATGCAAGGGAGTGGCAATGGGGGCAGCCTTTGCTCCTGACCTAGCCATTATATATATGAGTGAATTTGAGCAGAACTACATCCTCTCATCGTATAATCCGTTTGCCAACAAAATCAAGGAATATCGTAGGTACATTGACGATATCCTGATGATTTGGAATGGACAGAAGGAGGATCTGGATGAATTTACCCAATGGTTGAATACCCAATCAAATGATATCCAATTTACCAGCAGCAGCAGTAACCACTCAATTGACTTTTTGGACATTACCATCAAGGAAAAGGAAGGACTACTATATACTACACTATATAGGAAGCAGTCCGAACGCAACACATTGCTAAGATACTCAAGCCACCATACCAGGGCCTTAAGAGATAATCTCCCCTTCGGTCAATTCCTCCGGATCCGGAGGAACTGTACCATGAAAGATGACTACTTTGCAGAGTCGGATGACCTTATCTCTCGACTAATCAATAGAGGATATCCTAAGAGACTGGTGAAGAGAGCCCGGAAGAGAGCTTGGTTCAGTGACAGAGCAACCCTACTTATACCCAAAGAGCGTAAATCTTCTGAAGACAAGATGATCTGTGTAACCACATACTGCAGCAAGAGCAATGAGATCCGCAAGGCAATTAACAAACATTGGCACATCATAGCGGAGATAATAGAAACACCCAACCCTCCGATGCATGCATTTAAAAGAGCTAAAAGTGTGAGAGACTATGTTGTCCGTTCATTACTCCACACCCCTCCGGAACCAAGTATACAGACCATGTGGAACCTCCCAACTACAGTGGGTAATTACAAATGCACCAAATGCAAAGCTTGTGCAATGTGCATGGAAACGAAGGCAATCACACATAACAACTTGACAATCCACTTGAAGACATTAACCAACTGCAACAGCCAGGGAGTGATTTATGCTATTTTCTGCCCGTGCGGGCAGATATACATAGGCCAAACCAAGCAAAGGGTGAAAAACCGGATATCACAACACTGCAGTAGGATAAGGTGTCAAACTACAGGAGCACCCCTAGTTGAACACTTCATGTCATTATCCCACACACCTGAATCCCTCCGATGGGTGGTCATCGAGAAGATCACTCTTGGTGCCAGGGGTGGAGACCTAGACTCGGTCATGAATTTACGTGAATGCAAGTGGATGCAAACGTTTGATTCTGTCCAAAATGGTTTGAATGAACAGGATGCCACTTTTTCTCAAATGGCATTACTCAGCTAACAGGCGCAGTATAGGCAAACATGTGGACCGTAGCTGTTTACTTGATCATTTGGTTTCCCTATGCTCTTGGGGTGAAAGTCTTTTTCCATAAAGACTGGCTGACTAATATTATCTGTTGTGTATCATCTAAGATTGCTCTTACGTTAAACAGATGACAACATCGTTTTCTTAAATGTTTAATCATGTGGCTCTAATGATACGATGCGTTTGCACATAATATGTGATACTCATATCAGTACCTTATAAATTGCACAACCATGCGATTAGAATTGTTTCTGTTGCCATTATCGCATTATCTGACAGTTTTCAAAATGTACGCAGCGCTGTTTTGCTCCAACCCAACCTCATTACAAAGATCTAAAGATCGGGCCCACCTCCATGCACCAGTTAATAATAGTGTTTAGAGGATCTGTCCGTTACAACACTACACTACCTCTACATGGCCCCTAACATGAATATCCCATAGTGGTACTTCAGACACGCTCCCTAAATACCGAGACGCTCTGATTGGCCCTTAGCAGTCGAGCCCCTGGTAAGTATCCGGCGGCTGCACCTCGCGGCGCAGACCTGACCGGCAAACGAGCACGGAGCATCAGACGGCCTCTGCTGTCTAAAAATAACGGTGAGCTTTATCAACAATCTTGAGACAACTATCTATCCCCGCCGCGGACCCAGCGGTTGCAGAGATGTGTTGCGCGCTGCATAACAGCGCTTTACCTTTTTACATTGAGACAGTACTTTTGCTCAAATGCCGGCAATATGTCATGCCAATACGTCTTGACGATCGGGCACTCCAGCGCCACGATGCTGCGACATTTCATTAGAATGGGACATTTCCTTTGCATAAATGCCGGTAATTATTCCCGCCGCGGACCCAGCGGTTGCAGAGATGTGTTGCGCGCTGCATAACAGCGCTTTACTTTTTTTCATTAAGACAGTACTTTTGCGTAAAAGCCGGCAACATGTCATGCCAATACGTCATGGCTATGGGGCACTCCAGCGCCACGATGCTGCAACATTTCATTATAATGGGACATTGCCTATGCATAAATGCCGGTAATTATTGTGGCGGTCTCTCAAACGCTATATTGTAGCGCCTATTTAATATGATGGGATCTTTTCGGGTATGAAAAGGACTGACCCTCAGACCGCCTTCTTAAAACAACAACAGTATGCCTCTCCTAACCATAGGTTATTGGCATTAACACGATACAATGTTACATTCCTTCCCCTCCAGAACCGCGTGTGGTGCGTGAACAATGTCCGCACAAACGCTGATTTGGCTGGATTAGAGAAACAACCCTTTGGATGGAAGGCCCACATTCCCAGTAAGTACCCCCATAAGATTTTTAAGACTACTAATGCGTGCTCCACGCCTACAACTATCTGTGTTAGTAAATAATTATTCCCCTTTCAGATGAAGGCGGGATAACCACTCCATTAGATAGGAACCCTTGACGGTCCTACTACAATGGCCACGTAAGGGCCCCTGCTAAAGTAAGCCATTCCCAACTTTCGATATGCTTCCTTAGTGTGTGTTTTTTTAGCTTCTTTAGTAATATGATACATTCATTTAAAATTGTTATTCTTAGGCGCTCCAGTTTTCTTCTGTCCTGATGAAGACCCCAATTTGAGGATCAAACGTACCCTTTAACCTGGGGGTCGAAACGTAGACCTGATCATAACCGCTCGCCAATCATAGGATCAATCAACAGAATAACACGATTCCTATGTATATGTGTATATTTGGAACTTCAGATCTAATTACAGACTGTAAAGGGTTTATTTTTATCCCACTGTGATTGCTTTTAGTCACAACCACCTTTACCCAGTCCTCACGTGTTCCCCATCACACCTATCCTACCTAACTGTCTCCCCACTTCTATCACTTTGAGCGCGACATTTGTGTAGACGAATGATGTAAAATGTCTGCTCTATATCTCCAATTGATGCTCCTAAATGGTATATGCATATGAGATTAAATGTCCACTGACGTATATATGATTTAATGACACAAATTGAACAAGTATATTTCATTTGTCTGCATGTAATGACATTCCCTATGCTCAGGTACCCATCGAATTGAACCAGGTACCTGTAAAATACTGTGCTGGAATTTATGAATAAATAATATAAGCACACTTTGGATATAACTTTAGTTTGTTCTATACCTGATCGATTGCTTGTTTGACATTTATTGTTTTATGAATCAATAGACTCTGACCATTGTTATTGTAACTAACTTTACTGACCCAGGTCAGAGGTTTCTTAGGGTGTACCCCATTGAAACTTACTACTGATGGTAACTCAAGCATGTCCATGGGAAATGGTGGGGGGCAAACTAGAAATGTAATGTAGAAATCCAGTGTAGTGACAGACTTTAGTGTGGTTAACCCTGTGGGTCCCAGCGAGGTGGAAGAACCCATAAGTGATCACAGCCCCAGAAGAAGCCACTCCTATGCAAAAACTAGGTCAGGGAGAGAAGTCAGAATGCCCAAACGTTTCGAGGATTTTGTAATTGAATGACATTGTTCCCATTTGTGTTTCGTTGGGGAAAAGGGAGATGTTGAGAATGTAACATATATATTTACCATGTTGAAGTATGTTTTCTATGTCCTTCATACACGTCACATAACGTCATCTCCGAATGCTAGGAGATTACTTATGTAACGTCACGAGGTTCGATTGCCAGATGCGGTTATCTCTGGCCATTATCGTACCCTTATCTGTTGGCTCCCTGTGGGCCCTTATAACTGATATAATAAACCCTTCCTAATCACATCTTGGCTTGCGTCATCTTGACCTTCCCTCAACACCCTGCTGCCTCTAACTGCTCAGCCAGAGTGTGAGTTGGCCATTAGGATGTTGGTGTGTCTGTGATGCGTGGAATGCCTGGGTGTCTGAGTGGGATGCATGTTGGCAGTTAGAGATGGGCTGAGCAGCTAGGCAGGCTGCTCCTGGTGGGGCTGGTACCACACTAGGCTGGCTGGAGTCAAGACAGATGTAACCTGAACTCGAGACTAATAAAGAAGACCTAAATATACATCCTGGCTCCTGGTGTCTTTCTACATAGGACACAACATAATTCTGGCGACGAGCGGACTTGAACCCTAGAGACTCTTGGTACAGCAAAGGAACTAAGGAACTACAAGAGAAACCAAGAGATACTACAAGCTTCTACAACTATTAAGAAAGTATTTCCAGGCAAGCCAGCGCCAGCCCCATCAGTGTCCTTCCAATGGACAGCACCAACAAACAGTGTCACCACCAACTGACACTACAGCCTGGGAATATTACAGCCACCTAAAGGATTACAGTCAGTTGGAGGAGTAGTTCAATTACAACCGCATTTGGTGTTCCAGCCACAAAAGGATTACAGTCAGTTGGAGGAGTAGTTCAACTACAACCGCATTTGGTGTTCCAGCCACAAAAGGAAGAAAAAGACAATTTGGGAGTCTTCATTTCAAAGATGGTAAAACAGCGTACAGTTGCTGCACAGAAGGAGATTGCAACAGAAGAAGGTTTAAATAAACGCGTGACCTGTGAACAGTGATTACTACACAGGGTCTTCTACTAAGACAAACTCGTTGTGCTTGGGGTCAGCTGTGGATAGTTAAAAACAATTAAATAAATAAATAAAGCAACTTCCCATGGAGATTTACGGAATTTATGGCACAAACACTTGCATCAAACAATGAGCTCCGGGCCATGCATGCTACAGGACGTGATTTTACTGGCACTGCTGATAAAGTCAGGTGAGACATTTTATTTTTCTACAGTGACTGTCATTTTTTTGTTATCTGTGGTGTCAACTGCCACTTTCAAATTTAAATTAGAATCGGCACGTGCTCTGGACAGGGCGCGAGGAATCTCACCTGCATTGAAGAGACCTTTTGACATTCCAAGCTCCTCTTGTTACCATGCTGTGACGATGATTTTAATGCTGGATGCTTCTGAAAGGACGTTAAACTGCACCGGCGTGCAGGGAGCCACCCGGGGCGACGTCTTTTGCGTGTGGCCATATTTGATTTAGCACTCACACTATCCTTTTGTGTGTGCTCGGCTTTCTTCTACTGTGCCAACCATGTCACGCAAGGACTGTTGGATACCAGACACTACGCCAAGTTAATTTAGGCACTGACGGATGGTGAGTTGACTACACGGATTTCCTACATTGTTTTCATGGTTGCATGGTGTTTACACGTTTTGACAACCAATGACTCGTAGGTGCTTGAGGCAAACACTCCTGGAACTGACTTAACACCATGTGTGGTTTGTCGGAGCAATGATGTTTTAAAGTCATGTTCTGTGTAACTTCTTTCTTCGGGGCGTATCAAAGCAATTTTGTTTTTTTCCTCGAGTGCAGCTTTGAATTGCTCATTTCTGTGGGTTGAAATATTGTTTTTATGCAGCTATAGTTTTTTTGTATTCACTTCCCAGTGTTATGCTGCCATCTAGTGGCAAGTTCGTTTTTGAATGAAATGTTCTTATGTCTTCAGTCCGAGTAAAGTCTTTCATTACCATCTTCCTTCCTGTTTCTGTACTCAAGAATTACCGCCCCATCTCGCTCCTCCCGTTTCCAGCCAAAGTCATCGAGAAGACCGTCAACAAGCAGATGGCCGCCTTCCTCGAGTCGAATGGATCCCTCGACCCCTCACAGTCCGGCTTCCGAGCCAATCACAGCACCGAGACCGCCCTCATCGCCGCCACCGATGACATCCGAGCCCTGATGGACCACGGAGAAACAGCGGCCCTCATCCTCCTAGACCTCTCCGCGGCATTCGACACGGTCTGCCACCGCACCCTAGTACAGCGCCTCAGCAACGTCGGAATCCAGGACAAGGCGCTGGAATGGGTCATCTCCTTCCTCGACGGAAGAACACAGAGAGTCCGCCTACCACCGTACAAGTCAAAAGCCACCGAAGTCATCTGCGGCGTCCCTCAAGGATCCTCTCTGAGCCCCACCCTCTTCAACGTCTACATGAGCCCCCTCGCGGCCATCGCACGCCAACACAACCTCAACATAATCTCCTACGCCGACGACACCCAGCTGATCCTCTCCCTGACCAACGACCCCGCCACCGCCAGAGCCAACCTGCACGAAGGGATGAAAGAGGTAGCCGAGTGGATGACGACCAGCCGCCTGAAACTGAACTCGGACAAGACGGAGGTCCTCATCCTGGGCCCCTCACCCTCCGCCTGGGACGACTCCTGGTGGCCTCCCGCCCTGGGCACCGCACCCAAACCGACAGACCATGCACGCAACCTGGGCTTCATCCTGGACTCCTCCCTCTCCATGACCAGGCAAGTCAACAACGTTTCCTCGGCGTGCTTCAACATCCTACGCATGCTACGGAAGATCTTCTGGTGGATCCCCACCGAGACCAGGAAGACCGTCACCCAGGCCCTCGTCACTAGCCGACTGGACTACGGCAACGCCCTCTACGCCGGTACCACCGCCAAGCTCCAGAAGAGACTCCAGCGGATCCAGAACGCCTCAGCCAGACTCATCCTCGACATCCCACGAACCAGCCACATCTCCGGACACCTGAAAGACCTTCACTGGCTCCCCGTCAACAAAAGAATCACCTTCCGCCTCCTCACCCACGCACACAAAGCCCTACACGACCAAGGCCCGAGCTACCTCAACAGCCGAATCAACTTCTACGCTCCCAAACGCCACCTCCGATCAGCCAACCACGCCCTCGCCGCCGTCCCCCGCATCCGAAGAGCGACTACAGGAGGAAGGTCCTTCTCCTACCTGGCCGCCAAGACCTGGAACTCCCTCCCTCCCGACCTGCGCCTGACCCAAGACCACCTCTCCTTCAGGAAGAAGCTGAAGACCTGGCTGTTCGAGCAGTAGCGGCACCCCCCCCCCCCCACCCCCAGCGCCTTGAGACCCTACGGGTATGTAGTGCGCTTTATAAATGTCATTGATTGATTGATTGGAGTAAGCAAGACTCATGCTGGAAGTTTCGTTTTTTATTGCATTTCTATGCAATATGTGGGTGGCAATTTTGAATTTATAATGCACTTTTTAAGGTGGGTGTGCAATTTTTCAATGCTTGTTTATGCAATAACAAATTTGTGGGTTATTCTGCACACATGAACATACTCCATTAACTTCAAATAGAGAGTGGTCATCATCTTGTTGTCGTGATGCCACAGTTTATGTATGACCTTAAATGGTGGGTCTTTAGTTCTAAAGGGTGGTCATCACAGTGTATCTCTTAAAGGAGGGATGGGTTTTGGGGCAATGGTCGTAGTCCCATAACAGTCTGCATATTCTCCTGTGATAAAAAGCTATAGTATCCTTTACTTAGAATTAAAGTTAAAGGGTGGTTCTTTTATATCACATTTGTTGTAGTGATGCTACAGGTTTACGCTTTTATTAGGATGGGTTTTATCCTTGTAGTGGTCATCACAGTTGGTCCTGTGCCCATAGTATGGGTGTGAGTTACACCTCTTTTCTCTTTTGTTAAGTTACTCCTACATGGGGGTATGTAATCTCCACAAGGGGGTTGGGACATGTGTTACTTCCCATACGTATGTACCTTGGTTAATCCTAACGCGGGGTTAGATGTGGGTTTATCTCTGTTACAGTTGCGCGCAGTACAATAGTACATACCTTTACGGTTGGTTCTATGGGTGACGACCCATTTGTTTTTGTTTCCCTTAATCTTGGTATTGAAGTCACAGGGTAGTTTACCTTTAGCGCTATTCTATGTCATGCTTTTGGGCATTTGTGTCGCAGGGTATTTTACTCTTTGCGCTATAGTAGTTATACGTCACAGTGTATGATGCAGAATGCTACGTTTAGTGTTTTTTTGCAATGTTTTGCCGTAACTTACGCTTCAAAATGTTTAAAAATCTCTTTTTAGGATGGATGGGGGATATTGCTATTCATTTGTATGTATCTTAACCATCTTTTCTTTACTAAATGGTTATTTCTCCGGTGATGTTTTGTCTTCATTGCTGCATCCTAGAGATTTGTACTATTATTGATTTTTCTTGTTTTTATGGTTCTAACTTCTTTGATGCTTTGTCCATTTGCTGCATATTTGAGATTCGTTCCATTACTTTACATGTGCTCAGTTTTTTTTTTCCTTTTTGCTTTTGTTTAAGGAAAAAGGGATAATGTTATACCCTACTTAAATTTATAACATGTACTCTAGACCTGCTGCCTCTAGCTGCTCAGCCAGAGTGTGAGTTGGCCTTTAGAATATTGGTGTGCCTGTGATGCGTGGAATGCCTGGGAGTCTGAGTGGGATGAATGTTGGCAGTTAGAGATGGGCTGAGCAGCTAGGCAGGCTGCTCCTGGTGGGGCTGGTACCACACTAGGCTGGCTGGAGTCAAGACAGATGTAACCTGAACTGGAGACTAATAAAGAAGACCTAAATATACATCCTGGCTCCTGGTGTCTTTCTACATAGAACACAACAAGATTTCAAATCCTCTTCTATTTAATTTGAAAATTCTGACATGCAGACTGAACATTCACTTTCAATACCAGAAGTAGACTTCCAGTTAACTCCCTGGTGAGCACTACCCCCTACACTACTCAAACACCACTGCACTACCCTAACCCCTAAAACACTACCCTCAGCAAGAGCCCCTACTCTACACAAACACCACTGCACTACCCTAAACCCTAAAACACTACCCCTAGCACGACCCCCTACACTACACAAACACTGCTGCACTACCCTAAACCCTAAAACACTACCCCCAGCATGACCCATACACTACACAAACACCACTGCATGACCCTAAAACACTACCCCCAGCACGACCCCTTATATTACCCAAACACCACTGCGCTACCCTAAACCCTAAATCTACCCCCAGCGCGAACCCCTACATGGCCCAAACACCACTGCACTACCATAACCCCTAAAACACTACCCCATACACTACACAAACACCACTGCACTACCCTAAACACTAAAACACTACCCCAGCATGACCCCCTATATTACACAAACACCACTGCACTACCCTAAACCCTAATTCTACTCCAGCACAACTCCCTACACTACCCATTCACAACTGCACTACCCTAAACCCTAATACACTACCCCAGCATGACCTCCTACACTACCCAAAAACCATTGCACTACCCTAAACCTTAAATCTACCCCAGCATGACCCCCTACACTACCCAAACACGGTATACACCTGTTACAACGCAACTTTTACAACTACCTACCATTACAACGCAACTTTTACAATGCATACCATTACAACGCATTGCGCTGGGGGGTGCTCTAGGATAGGGAATAAGTTTAATTTACTATCCAACACCTTCCCTAGTGTCCACGGGGACTGGAGTTGGAATAGTAAATTATACTTACCACTATCCAGCACCTCTAAGCGCTATGCGTTGTAATGGTATGCGTTGTAATGGTCGCGTTGTAATGGTAGGTAGTTGTAATGGTATGCGTTGTAACATGGTACATCCCCCCAAACACCACTGCACTACCCTAAATCACGACCCCAGCATGACCCCCTACACTACCCAAACACCACTGCACTGCCCTAAACCCTAAATCTACCCCCAGCATGACCCCTACACTACACAAACACCATTGCACTACCCTAAACCCGTAAACACATCCCCCAGCACGACCCCTACATTACACAAACACCACTGCACTTCCCTAAAACACTACCCCCTGCACGACCCCTACACTACCAAAACACCACTGCACTACCCTAAACGCTAAAACACTACCCCCAGCACGACCCCCTACACTACACAAACAACACTGTACTACCCTGAACCCTAAAACACTACCCCAGCACGAACCCAAAAACACCACACCAACACCACTGCACTACCCTAAACCCTAAATCTACTCCCAGCCCGACCCCCTACGTTACTCAAAAACGACTGCACTATCTTATACCCTACATCAACCCCCAGCACGAACCCCTACACCACTGCACTACCATAAACCCTAAAACACTACCCCATACATTACACAAACACCACTGCACTACCCTAAACCCTAAATATACCCCCAGCACGACCCCTTACACTACCCATTCACCACTGCACTACCCTAAACCCTAAAACACTACCCCAACACGAACCCCTACACTACCCAAACACCATTGCACTACCCTAAACCTTAAATCTACCCCAGCACGACCCCTTACACTACCCAAACACCACTGTACTACCCTAAAAGACTACCTCAGCACAACCCCCTAGACTACACAAACACCACTGCACTACCTTAAACCCTAAATCTACCCCCAGCCCGACCCCCTACCTTACTCAAAAACCACTGCACTACCCTAAACCCTAAATCAACCCCCAGCACGAACCCCTACACTACCCAAACACCACTGCACTACCATAAACCCTAAAACACTACCCCATACACTACACAAACACCACTGCACTACCCTAAACCCTAAATATACACCCAGCACAACCCCTTACACTACCCATTCACCACTGCACTACCCTAAACCCTAAAACACTACCCCAGCACAAACCCCTACACTACCCAAACACCATTGCATTTTTAAGTGTTGATTTTCACAAACTACAAATATTCCTTAAAAATCGCCTGTATGACTTAAACGCATTCTTTCAACTGTTTACAGGAGATGCATCATTGCTGGATTGAGGATCCACCACTGAGTAAGAAAAAGTAACAATAACACTACTAACCTGCTAAGTGAATTTCCTCCCGTTGGATAACATTGATAATTCTATGTCAAAAAGTTTCTGTCAACTTTTAAAATACAATAATATTCCTTAAAAATCACTACTGTAATCAAATCGCTTTTACTCAACTGTTTACAGGAGATGCCCAAGGACTGAATCTAGGATCCAGTACTGTGGTTAGAAAAATAATCCATAAAGTTACTAATTGCACTAAACTAGAAATTCACAGTGAGCTAAATG
This sequence comes from Lissotriton vulgaris, assembly GCF_964263255.1. Lineage (NCBI taxonomy): Eukaryota > Metazoa > Chordata > Amphibia > Caudata > Salamandridae > Lissotriton > Lissotriton vulgaris. The sequence goes on along the minus strand of NW_028248145.1, from coordinate 141,761 downwards.
TTGCATTGTATTTGAAATTGTGTTGCCCATTGCAATAACTGTTAGTACTGTACTTAAAAGTCTATTGCCTTATTCCAAAGTATTTAAACTAAAGTCATTCATTCTGAGAAGGTATATTGTGTAATGTAATGTATAATGTAATTATAATGTAATTTAAAAAATAAAATATCTAAAAATAAATAGTGTAAAAAAATTAAGTAAATCAGTATCAAAAAAATAAATATAACAAAGCATTTAAAATTAGTCCTTTAAAAAACCTCTGAAATTCATTAAAAAAAACCATTGGTTTCAGACATGGTATAGTTCGGAATTAGCATTTAAAAAAACCTTAGGAATTCACTGAAAAAACCATAGGTTTGAGGCCTGATATAGTTAGGAATTAGCATTTTAAAAACCTTTGAAATTCACTGAAAAAAAACATAGGTTTTAGGGGTGTTATAGTTAGGAATTAGCATTTAAGTTATAGTTAGCTGGACATTTCACTCATACAAAACCATTGAAATTCCTCCGATATAGTTAGTTGTACTAACTATAACTCGCGCGCCCGCAATCCACTGCTGATGATGTCACATATGTCATCATTCATGACATGGTCAGTGACATCAATGATGACAACTCAAATGACATCACTGATGACATCATCCACGTGACAATCTGATACATCTCATCATACACTAGTATAGCCTTTCAACACTCATTATAAAATATGGAGGACCATATTCAAAACCATTGTCACACCAATGCAAGTTTCTAAAAACCCACTCAGGGATTATTATATAGACACACGCATCTAAACACTTACCTAAAGATTTACTCATACATTATAACAAAGATCAATAAAACACTATTAAATATACTTTTACACCTACATCGACATTACACACCAGCACACATCATATTGACTTCTGCAGTCATCCTACTCACGTATGCAAATAATTGATCATCCTTACATTTACTCAGCTACACACTTATACCAACACCTCTTTAATTATTTGTATAGTAACTCATACTTAGTGTGTTATAAAATCACTATTGCATGTATAAAGTTTTCGATACAGTCACTCATACAATCACTGAGTCTTATGTATACTTATTTATATATAACAACTGTCACATACACTGCCTTTTATATTTCTAGTTTGTTCGACATGTATCATTGAGAAATATATTTACTCATCACCCCACCCATAAAGACATTCACTCATCCAAACAACTGTTTCCACATACAGTCTTAACCTCATATACCTACTAAATCAACTATTTACACATCTTTGGACAGGCACACACCTCCCACCCAACTACACACACATTCACTATCCCATACAAATACTCACTTAACTTATTAATAAGTAATATAGAGCTATATGTAGGTGGTCAAATACCGGTCGGTAAAGCCGAAATTCGGTAAATTTTGGCTTTACCGACCGGTATTTAGCCCTGTTCGATGTACGTATTACCGAATGCCATCGGTAATACCGAATCGGTAAATCGTTACCAATTCCTTATTTACCGATCGCTGAACACCGAAACAAACAATACCGATTCGGTAAATAACGAATCAGTAAAAAATCAGAAATGCGATGTAGCAAAATTCGGTATTACCGAATTTGACCAAAATCGGTATTAACAAATCGTTATTTACCACTGATCCAGAGCAGGTGGTAATCGGGTGCAGTGCATAAAAACAGCCCCAAAATGCAACAGTGTGAACGCAATGACGGCCCTCTACGTCATTGCAAGGCGCCTACTTTTGAGAGCAACAGCAGTGAGGATTTGGAGACGAGAAGAGCGTGTGTACAGACTGCGTGTCTCACTGTTCCAATTGACTGAGCCAGAAATCCATGAGAGGTACAGGCTACACCCACACACTATCCTTGACCTGATACGGGATCTGGAACCATATCTTAAGCATCAGACACAAAGGGCGCCCGCAATACCCACCCATGTACAGGTGCTCTGTTGCCTGCACCTCCTGGCATCAGGAAGTTACCAGGGTGTGATAGCCACTGTAGATGGTGTCTCACAGAGCTGCCTATCCCGTTTTTTCAACACTTTCCTGGATGCCATGATGGACAGAATATAATATATAGGAAGGTGAGCAACCCAATATACCCTTGCGGGCTCGGGCAGAGTTTGTTATAATAGAAAATGGCCAGCAAGGGGTTTTGTTGTTCTATAATTTTTCAGCACTGTTCAGACTTGTTTTGGAACAATCAAAGTACCTGAACCTGAGCTTAATCAGTGGCTGTTCTATTTAATCCAAAAAGAAGAAAGAACACAAGATGTTACCACACTAACATCATATGTACAATAACTGATTAATGAAACACAAGAAACCAGGGTTTTTTAGTTGTCTGAAAATTATTATTTAAATTCAAGGCAAAAAAATGTGTATATTTCTGTACAAAAAGGTGAGCATTCACATATGGTAGGGTACATACATAGATATAATCAGGATATTCAAGGTATTGGTTGCTATTCCTTTGACATATCCTAAAAATAAGTCCAGACTGCTGCGTCACAGTAATTAATTGATTTCAACTAAAAATCAGAAGAAAATCAAAGGATGACATGAAACACAATATGCAGAATTGGACTAGATAAGTCGACGTTTCGGTCTTTTTTGAAGTTTTCTTAAGACCATCATCAGGACAATATTAGTGGTACATACAATTGATGACCCTCTGTAAAGGAAACAACAATATATTATAATATGTACATTTACATTTGAATACCTGGTTTCATAACTATTTACATGATTTTACTATTTATGATACAAGTCTAGACATATTTACATTTTTAATGTTCATCAGAATTATTTAAAATAGTCGGTGTGGCGACTAGGGCAGTTTAAATTAGGAAAAACAATGGTCCATGAGGTCCCAGTCAAACAGTATCTGTGGTGTATCCTAGTTGCTAATAAACTGGTGGTATCTTACACTCACTTTTGAAATCAAGAGCACGTCAGTTTGAAATTCTAGACGGCAACAGCACCTTCCGATATGGCGTAGAAATCAGGCCAAGAAATAAATCAATTATGTGTAGGGTGCACTGTAAGAAATGAAAGTGGTTGATAATTATCTTGCCACTACAATGTGGAACGTGAATATTCACGTCATTATAGGGTCAACACGGGTTAAAAGAATTTACCTCTTAATGAATACAGTGATGTAGTCAAAGTTTCTGGCGAATAGTCCAATTTAAATCGCTTTTCAAATCGTTTGAAAATGTCTGCGTGAAAAAGAATTATACGAGTATTTTAATGAAGGGGATATTATTAAGTGACTCTGGTTTTAGATTATTGCGTTTTGTCATTTATATAAAAAAAACGTTGTTTGAACCAAACATATTGTAGTTGTTAAGCAGTTAAAAACTAAGGGGGTTCGCTTTGAATGAAAGCATATGGTATGACTGAAAATGTCATGGTAGTTAGTTGCATCAATGACAAAACACTTCAGAATAGTGATGGTGGGAACCAAGTTTGGCCAGGTTAAAAAGACTTTGTCAGATAGGCAGACACCAAATGTTAAATTATATTTAAAGCCAAGTGTTCTAACAAAAAGTGGGGATTCAAACTAAAAAGCGGAGGCAGTGCATTGACAGCAAAGTATTTGCACAGAAATTTATAAGCGAAAAGAATTGAAAACGGCATAGAGCCGAGTTGACAGGCATTAGCGATAGTTAGGCGTCGGATTCACTTACTTGAAGCCTTGGGCCACGGAACGTCCAATAAGTTCGATCGGGGTTTGCAACAATGTTTCGATTTCGCTGTGTTTATATACCGCTGCTTCACAGGCAGCGAGTTACGTAGTCTCGTGATGGTATGCTGTGATAGTAAGAACCTTGGGGTTTACTAAAAGCTAGGCGGCCATCTTAGCGTGTTCCCAAGTTGCCATTTATTAAGGGATTGGATCTTAGTGTTTATATATTCTTTTGGGCACGATTAAGAGTCAAATGTAATATATATTGATTAGGACGGGCAGACTGGTTTGACACAATGATCATGTTTTGGCATATATTTAAGACGTGCAATTAACATTGATGATTAAGACCTATTGGGTATTACTACAGTCAGATCAGGTAGCTTAGCACAATGATTTAGTTTGAATATATATATAAATCGTGCGATTTAGTATTATTTGTGTAACTAAAAAAGATTGTTACAAAGAACTGGTCTCTCTTACAAGAACTACCTGAACTCAGAGAAAAACCGATGTTCTCGTTCAAACGTGGGCCAAACCTAAGAGATCATTTGGTACATGCCTATGAAAGACAGGATGTCAACACTGTTGACAATATGAAACAACTATCCCCAATCCTCGGCCACTATAAATGTAATAAATGTATGGCCTGCAAAACTACTAAAAACATCAAAACCTTTGAGATCAATGCTCGTAAATTCCCCATCAGACATTTTTCCAACTGTCGAACCACCAATGTAATCTACTGTATACAATGCCCATGTGGCAAAATATACATAGGGAAAACCACCCAAATGATCAAGCAGCGAATCCTTCAACATCAGTCACGGATTCGCTGCAAAGTGGACAATGCCCCCTTAGTAGAACATTACTCTTTTGCTAAACACTCAGAAAAAGAAATGACCTGGTGGGTAATCGATGTCGTTAAACCATCTATCAGACAAAAAAACTGTGACAAAAGTCTGATCATCAAGGAAAACCGCTGGATTGAGGTAGCTAAGAGTGTCAAAAATGGATTAAACTCATGCAATGAATGGCATACCCTTGCCTGCCTGACTTAATCTACCTACAATTTTCTGGTATTAATGTAACTCCAGCTGGATACACAATTGCATTCCTTTAACCAATAATATGTATACTGTAATGGACGAATTGTAATTTTTGACATAAAGGATTGTAAGTGGCTAGACTGTGAGCACCCTGATGGTGACAGGACTGACAGCCACTTGTTACACTGTTTTTAGACGAATTGTGTTTGAGAAAGAAAAAAAACGGTGTTTGCTCCCCCCGTGCAATACAAAAACAATTTTGTTTACTTAAGTAATGCGCCATTTGTGATAATCAATTTATCTGATAATATCGTCAATCTGTCTCACACAAATAATACTAAATCGCACGATTTATATATATATTCAAAGTAAATCATTGTGCTAAGCTACCTGATCTGACTGTAGTGATACCCAATAGGTCTTAATCATCAATGTTAATTGCACGTCTTAAATATATGCCAAAACATGATCATTGTGTCAAACCAGTCTGCCCGTCCTAATCAATATATATTACATTTGACTCTTAATCGTGCCTGTGGCCGTGTGGGTGGGGATAGGCAAGAGGCGAGTCTTTGTTGGGGTTAGACTGGGTTTTATTGAATGAAAAAGTCTATCAGTACAGGTGGGGCGTGAAAACAAAGGTCGAGGGGAACAACTTCTCTCTCTTCTTGTCTTGCTTTGTCCGTCGGGCTCCCGTCGTCGGGTCGGGGTCCTCCTCCTCTCAGGCACTCCGGACTCCGTCTCGACCCAGTCTCCGCCGAGGGATAGAAACAGAAAACAGAGGTGGGGTGAGTAAGGAGAACGAGGTTGCAGCCAATACAGTGGGGGAAAGGAGTGAGGGAAGACAGTGTGCTTGGCTAGCGTTACGATCTGTGAGGGAAGTGCACGAGGGTTCCTTTATACTACGGGCCAGCCGATCGTCCCTTTCCCAACCTCAACCACCCTTTAACCCGACCCCGTACCTCTGTTAGCCACGCCCCTCCTGGGGAGTGGCTGGGCGAATCGTGGGTCCGGTGCCCTCCTGGGATCGTGGGGGTTGCCTCCCTTCGCAACCCGTCTGGCTCGGCGCAACGGGGTACTTCCTCCTCTCGGATCTCTGGTGCTCCCCGGACCGTACTTCCGTAGCTCTCCCAATCGTCGGTATCTTCCTCTGCCGTCCTGCTCCGGGCTGCTTGGACAGGCCCCGTGGGTTCGTCGAGTCCCGCTGTGCTCGCTCTCCCTTGTACTCCTAGATCCTGGTGTTCTCCTCTTCTCTCCGTCGCCTCTCCGCTCTGCTCCTCTCTCCAGTCGAATCCTCTGCTCCACGCCGCTCCTCCACTCTGCAACTCTCTGACCACTCCTCCGGTGTATAGACACACCTGGTCCGGATTTCGAGCTTCTTTTAAAGGGAAGGTGAGTCCCTCCTCCTCCTCACCTGCTCCATGCCAGTTAAAGGGGCCGTGTTCAAAGTCCTCTTCATCGCAACTATACTGGAACGCCCCCGGGGCCCAAGTCGGGGAATCAGTCACCTGTGGAGAGAAGAGGGGGGGGTCACAGAGTTTAGACACACTCCGGGGCAAAAGGGGGACCGGCCCCTCGGCCCGGTTACACACCTCCCCCCCTGGACGCTTCCGTTCGGGAAGGGGATTACGAGAAAGGTAGTCGGCCCCCGTGTTGTCAACCCCCTTTTTGTGACACACCGTGAAGGTGTACGGTTGAAGGGCCAAGAACCACCGCAACACCCTCGGATTGTTAGACCTGTTGCGGGCCATCCACTGGAGTGGAGCGTGGTCGGTGTATAGTGTGAAGGGTCTCCCCTCTAGGTAGTAGGCCAACTTCTCCACGGCCCAACGAATTGCCAAGCACTCCTTCTCTACCGTGGAGTATTTTAACTCCCGGGGGAACAGTTTACGGCTCACATACAGGACCGGGTGGTCCGCCCCCTCCACCCCTGGTTGGGACAAAACCGCCCCGATGCCATACTCCGAGGCGTCCGTGTGTAGGGAAAAGGGTCTGTTGAAATCAGGGGAGGACAAGACGGGCGTCGTGGTGATAGTTCTTTTGAGGGCTGAAAAGGCATCCAACATCTCCGCTGTAGGGTTCGCCAGCCCTGATGCTTTGAAGCTGGTCCGAAGGGTGTGGGTAAGCGGGGCGGCTAGCTGGGCGAACCTGGGGATGAACCTCCTATAATATCCGATCAGTCCCAGGAAGGCACGCATCTCCTTCTTAGAGTTCGGAAAAAGCGTCTCCTCTATTGCTCGTACCTTCTCAACCTGCGGCTCTATCATACCGTGTCCCAGCACGTAACCTAGATATTTCACTTTCTGAAAGGCTATCCGGGACTTCTTGGCGTTGATCCGTAGTCCTGCATTTGCGAGGGTGTCCAGCACCTGTTCCATGTGAGCCAGGTGGGACGACCAATCAGGACTGAACACGACAATGTCGTCTAGATAGGCGGAGGCACAATGTTTGAGGTTCGTTAAGACGGAATTCATCAGTCTTTGGAAGGTGGCAGGTGCTCCATGCAACCCGAAGGGTAAGACATTGAACTCGTAGTGACCCGAGTCCGTGGAGAACGCTGTTTTATGTTTATCTTCTTCCCGCAAGGGGACCTGCCAATATCCCTTGGTCAAGTCAATCGTGCTTATATATTTTGCTTCTCCGAGTTTTTCGATCAATTCGTCTATCCGAGGTATCGGATAGGCGTCAAAGGAGGAAATGTCGTTAAGGGCACGGAAGTCCATACAAAACCGGCGACTCCCATCCGGTTTTGGTATCATCACTATGGGGCTAGACCATTGACTACTGGATGGGCGAATGACCCCTAGGTTCAGCATATCCTCAATTTCCTGTTGGATGCCCTTCCTTCTGGCTTCGGGGACCCGATAAGGACGGATCTTCACCACTCTTCCCGGAATCGTGTTAATTCGGTGTTCAGCCAGCGAAGTTCTTCCTGGCTGATCTGAGAAGACCGTCTGATGTCTGTTCAGGGTGGCCAACAACTCTTTCCTCTCTGGGGCCAGCAGCTCCTCATTGATCACGAGTTGGTTCAGGGAACACCCCTGAAGTGAGGGAGGATTGTCGGCCAAGTGTACTGCCGTAGGAGGGCGTCCCAGCCATTTTTTAAGCAAATTGATGTGGTACACCTGGGTTTTCCTTGGGTGTATCTGTAGTCTATAGCTTGTATTACCAATAGTAGAGACCACCTGGTAAGGGCCGCTCCATTCGGCTTTGAACTTCTGAAGGGAGGAAGGTAACAACACCAAAGCCCAGTCTCCCTTTTGTAGCTTCCTCCACTTCTTTCCCTTATCGTAACACGCTTTCTGTCTTTTCTGGCTATTGTCCAGGTGGGCATAGGCCAGGTCCCGCAGCTTACCTAGCTTAGACCTGAGGTTCTGGGCATATTCCAAGGTATGCATGGTCTCCTCAGGGGCTTCGTTCTCCCACGCCTCCTTCGTCATGTCTAGGAGAGACCTTGGTTGTCTCCCGTACAGTAATTCGAAGGACGAGAATCCGGTGCTGCTTTGTTTCTGCCCCCGTATCACATACAATGCCAGAGGCAGTACTTGGTCCCAATCCGCTCCATTCACTTCCAGCATCTTCCTCAGTGTGGTCTTCAGGGTACGGTTGTACCTCTCCACTAGTCCGTCTGTCTGGGGATGGTACACCGCGGTGCGGATTTGCTGTATGTCTAACATCCGGCACACTTCCTTCATCAGTCTGGAAACAAAGGGGGTCCCCTGATCCGTGAGGATTTCTTTCGGGAACCCCACTCTGGAAAACAGTTCGAGCATTCTATCAGCTACTTGCCTAGTGGTAGTTGATGCCAACGAAAAGGCCTCGGGAAACCTTGTGGCATAGTCCACCATGACCAACACATATTGGTGTCCTTTTTTTGTCTTTGGTAGTGGTCCGATCAGGTCCATGCCGACTCGCTCAAAGGGTACCCCTATGATGGGCAGCGGCTGGAGAGGCACCGCTGGGGGACGAGTCATGTTCTTTTTCTGACAGGTTTCACACTTCTGACAGTACTCTAATGCGTCCTTGTAGATTCCGGGCCAATAGAAGTGGCGAAGGAGGGACTGAGTCGTTTTTTCAGCCCCTGTGTGTCCGGCAACCAGGTGGGAATGAGAGTAGAACAGGATCTGTTCACGGAACACCAAGGGGACTAACAGCTGTTCAGGGTCATCCTTCTTTCCTTGTCTGTAAAGCAGGTTGTTTCGGACCAAGAAGCGTGAATATGTCGGGGGGTCTTGCCCTTGTAATCTTTGTGCGGTGTCCCATGCGTTGAACAAAGTGTTGTCATTAGCCTGTGCAAACTTGAAGCTGCGGTCTAGGACCCAGGGTTCTTGGGACAAGAGGGTGGGCCTAGGGTTGATTTCAGAGGTCGATCCCAGACTATGACGGAACATCTCCAGGAAAGAGGGGTTATCAGTCCCGATGATAAGATCCTCAGGGAGGTTATCTAAGACTCCCACTTTGATGTTTTGGGGGCGGCCATCCCTCAGGGATATAGGTAGCATCGCCACTGGATAGGGGCGGACGTCCCCATGTACACAGCGTATAAATACCTGATCGTTGGGTATCAAATCATCCGTGGTTATATGCTTGGTCTGGACCACCGACTGTCGGCACCCCGAATCTAACAGGGCTTCTATGCGAGCCCCATTCACTGTCACACTTACTCTAAAGGCGGGTCCCATCTCTGCGGAGTACAGAACTGTTCGGGGGAGGTACCCCACCTCCATCGGTTCTTCGGTGGACTTCCTCCGGGGACACAACCTGGCAATGTGTCCCCAGTTGCCGCAGTCAAAACACTGCGGGCCATTCTGCGGGTGAGGCTCCAGCCTCCAGGGCTTGGGCTTTGCCACCTCGGACAGCCGCAGGGGTCTCTTCTCCAACTTCGCTGGGACTCGGGGCTTCTCTGGTTCCCACGCGTTGGGGCCTCGCGGCTGCGCCCTGGCGTAGGTATTCGCCATCTCAACTGCCTGGGCTGTAGTAAGGTTGTGATGCTGGCGTAACCAACGCTGAGTGGAGTAGGGGAGAGCCTCCAGGAATTGCTCCAGGTACACTTTATCCATAATTTGCTCTTTGGTGCTGTGCTGGGGGGTCAGCCACTTGTCTGCAGCCATCTTCAGGCGCACGAAGAGGGTTTTAGGGGTTTCCCCAGGTACACCCCTCTCCTTCCTGAACTTGATCCTATAGGCCTCAGTGTCTAGACCTAGGTGATCCAGGATTATCCCCTTGATGGTGGCATAAGGGGTGTCTCCGGTGGGGTTCGCCACCTGATAGGCGGCCTGGGCTTCACCCACCAGTAGAGGAGCCAAAAAGAAGGGCCACTTAGCCGCCGGCCATCCGCAGGCGCGGGCGGCACGTTCAAAGTTCAACAAGAACGCATCCGGATCTTCTCCCGGTATGTACTTCTGCAGGGACACACCCCCTATGCTGTGGGGAGTTACTCCGGTCGTGGAGGATACCGTAGAAATTACCGGGTTCAAGGCATTCGCGGTCACAGCCGCCTTCATTATTTCCCGGTCGGCGTCCGCCGATTGTATCTGCTTTTCCACCACCCATTCCAGCCGTTCCTGCCCTTTGGCCAGGCGTTCCAGAATAGCCTCCATGTCTGTTACACCGATGGATGTCGTGCCCGCATTCTCCACCACTGTGGCCGTGTGGGTGGGGATAGGCAAGAGGCGAGTCTTTGTTGGGGTTAGACTGGGTTTTATTGAATGAAAAAGTCTATCAGTACAGGTGGGGCGTGAAAACAAAGGTCGAGGGGAACGACTTCTCTCTCTTCTTGTCTTGCTTTGTCCGTCGGGCTCCCGTCGTCGGGTCGGGGTCCTCCTCCTCTCAGGCACTCCGGACTCCGTCTCGACCCAGTCTCCGCCGAGGGGGAGAAACAGAAAACAGAGGTGGGGTGAGTAAGGAGAACGAGGTTGCAGCCAATACAGTGGGGGAAAGGAGTGAGGGAAGACAGTGTGCTTGGCTAGCGTTACGATCTGTGAGGGAAGTGCACGAGGGTTCCTTTATACTACGGGCCAGCCGATCGTCCCTTTCCCAACCTCAACCACCCTTTAACCCGACCCCGTACCTCTGTTAGCCACGCCCCTCCTGGGGAGTGGCTGGGCGAATCGTGGGTCCGGTGCCCTCCTGGGATCGTGGGGGTTGCCTCCCTTCGCAACCCGTCTGGCTCGGCGCAACGGGGTACTTCCTCCTCTCGGATCTCTGGTGCTCCCCGGACCGTACTTCCGTAGCTCTCCCAATCGTCGGTATCTTCCTCTGCCGTCCTGCTCCGGGCTGCTTGGACAGGCCCCGTGGGTTCGTCGAGTCCCGCTGTGCTCGCTCTCCCTTGTACTCCTAGATCCTGGTGTTCTCCTCTTCTCTCCGTCGCCTCTCCGCTCTGCTCCTCTCTCCAGTCGAATCCTCTGCTCCACGCCGCTCCTCCACTCTGCAACTCTCTGACCACTCCTCCGGTGTATAGACACACCTGGTCCGGATTTCGAGCTTCTTTTAAAGGGAAGGTGAGTCCCTCCTCCTCCTCACCTGCTCCATGCCAGTTAAAGGGGCCGTGTTCAAAGTCCTCTTCATCGCAACTATACTGGAACGCCCCCGGGGCCCAAGTCGGGGAATCAGTCACCTGTGGAGAGAAGAGGGGGGGGTCACAGAGTTTAGACACACTCCGGGGCGAAAGGGGGACCGGCCCCTCGGCCCGGTTACAGTGCCCAAAAGAATATATAAACACTAAGATCCAATCCCTTAATAAATGACAACTTGGGAACTGTTGTTGTTTTCAAATACTAAATGCACACGCTAAGATGGCCGCCTAGCTTTTAGTAAACCCCAAGGTTCTTACTATCACAGCATACCATCGCGAGACTACGTAACTCGCTGCCTGTGAAGCAGCGGTATATAAACACAGCGAAATCGAAACATTGTTGCAAACCCCGATCGAACTTATTGGACGTTCCGTGGCCCAAGGCTTCAAGTAAGTGAATCCGACGCCTAACTATCGCTAATGCCTGTCAACTCGGTTCTATGCCGTTTTCAATTCTTTTCGCTTATAAATTTCTGTGCAAATACTTTGCTGTCAATGCACTGCCTCCGCTTTTTAGTTTGAATCCCCACTTTTTGTTAGAACACTCAGCTTTAAATATAATTTAACATTTGGTCTCTGCCTATCTGACAAAGTCTTTTTAACCTGGCCAAACTTGGTTCCCACCATCACTATTCTGAAGTGTTTTGTCATTGATGCAACTAACTACCATGACATTTTCAGTCATACCATATGCTTTCATTCAAAGCGAACCCCCTTAGTTTTTAACTGCTTAACAACTACAATATGTTTGGTTCAAACAACGTTTTTTTTATATAAATGACAAAACGCAATAATCTAAAACCAGAGTCACTTAATAATATCCCCTTCATTAAAATACTCGTATAATTCTTTTTCACGCAGACATTTTCGAGCGATTTGAAAAGCGATTTAAATTGGACTATTCGCCAGAAACTTTGACTACATCACTGTATTCATTAAGAGGTAAATTCTTTTAACCCGTGTTGACCCTGTAATGACGTGAATATTCACGTCCCACATTGTAGTGGCAAGATAATTATCAACCACTTTCATTTCTTACAGTGCACCCTACACATAATTGATTTATTTCTTGGCCTGATTTCTACGCCATATCGGAAGGTGCTGTTGCCGTCTAGAATTTCAAACTGACGTGCTCTTGATTTCAAAAGTGAGTGTAAGATACCACCAGTTTATTAGCAACTAGGATACACCACAGATACTGTTTGACTGGGACCTCATGGACCATTGTTTTTCCTAATTTAAACTGCCCTAGTCGCCACACCGACTATTTTAAATAATTCTGATGAACATTAAAAATGTAAATATGTCTAGACTTGTATCATAAATAGTAAAATCATGTAAATAGTTATGAAACCAGGTATTCAAATGTAAATGTACATATTATAATATATTGTTGTTTCCTTTACAGAGGGTCATCAATTGTATATACCACTAATATTGTCCTGATGATGGTTTTAAGAAAACTTCAAAAAAGACCGAAACGTCGACTTATCTAGTCCAATTCTGCATATTGTGTTTCATGTCATCCTTTGATTTTCTTCTGATTTTTAGTTGAAATCAATTAATTACTGTGGCGCAGCAGTCTGGACTTATTTTTAGGATATGTCAAAGGAATAGCAACCAATACCTTGAATATCCTGATTATATCTATTTATGTACCCTACCCTATGTGAATGCTCACCTTTTTGTACAGAAATATACACATTTTTTTGCCTTGAATTTAAATAATAATTTTCAGACAACTAAAAAACCCTGGTTTCTTGTGTTTCATTAATCATTTATTGTACATATGATGTTAGTGTGGTAACATCTTGTGTTCTTTCTTCTTTTTGGATTAAATAGAACAGCCACTGATTAAGCTCAGGTTCAGGTACTTTGATTGTTCCAAAACAAGTCCGAACAGTGCTGAAAAATTATAGAACAACAAAACCCCTTGCTGGCCATTTTCTATGATGGACAGAATGCATCATTACATAACCTTCCCCAGCACACAGGCGGAGCTGCAGAAGACCAAGCTGGAATTCTACCAAATGGCACAGTTCCCACACGTAAGAGGCTGCATCGATGGCACCCACATACCAATCTGCCCACCAGCAGCAAAAGAATACATTTACCGCAACCGAAAATCCACTCACTCCATGAACGTGCAGGTGATATGGGATGCAAACTTCATCATCACTGACATTGTTGCCAAATTCCCCAGGAGTACCCACGACTCATTCATATTCAGGAACAGTGGCATCTACACACGTCTGGCTGCTGGTGAATTCGGAGAAGGATACCTACTAGGTAAATCAATGTCACACACCCTGATGTATACCTTGGAATAACCTATTGGTGACACAAAATAATTGCACTTTCTTTCACATTTAGGTGACAGCAGATATGCCCTCCGGTCTTTCCTACTCACCCCATATCTCAACCCATCCACCCCAAGGGAGAGGAGATACAATGTGGCACATAAGGGCACACTCAAATGGTGGAGCGCACCTTTGGACTACTAAAAAACAGGTTCCGTTGCCTCCACAAAAGTGGAGGTGCACATCAGTACAGCCCCATCAAATGTTTCAATTCGGTACATGTGCTTGTTCATGTGAGACACCTCTCCATGCAATGACCGCATCTCCCTCCATTGCAGGCTCTGGACCTTAAGCATGTTGCCTTCCAGTCCAGCGAAGACACTTTCACCCTGTTCCGACACTTGAGGACTGGCTGGCCTTGCCATTCGGCGTCTTGAGGATATGTGGGCGCGCTCTGATGGTGTCTCAGCCCTCACCATGTTGCCGTCCTCATTGGCTGGAGACTGTTGGCCCCCTGTGCCCTCCTCCTCCGACTCCTCCATCTGCTGGAGGCTGGCCACAGCATGCCTCCTGCCTGACTGTGGTGGTGGTGATGGTGGTGATGGTGATTGTTGCAGTGGGGTTAGAGTTTGGGGAGATGGCGGCCTTCTCTGGTGCTGTGATGATGTTGGGGAAGGAGAAGTTGTTGGTGGTGGTGTGGTGCTTGTGTGCCCTACAGGCAAACTCTCTTCCTCCTGTTGCCTCCCCTCTGGCCTAGGTGCCTTTGCTCTGCTCCCCTCTGCAGCACTGTGAGATGTCTCGCCTGTAATGACAGAATGTAGATATACTCACTTCTCTGGCTGCATTTGCATTACAGTAAACATCATGCCTACAGATCACACTGACTTGCAAATTTCTTTCACATGCTATTGGGTTTGCTAGGCTGACTGTCCTATACATCTGTTCCTTGAGACTACATCTCCCACAATGCATAGCAGGTAATGAGTAAATCATGGAGTGGAGTGGGAGCCCCTATGCCTCTATGGGGATTGGGGTTGGGGAGGATCAGCACAGCATGCTGGGCATGCATCTTACCTTGTTTCCTGGCAGCTCTGGCAGAGCTGTCTGCGTCTCCCATGCCACTCACACTCTCCGGCTGGAGGGTAGACTCGACCATGAGTTCCAGTGATGTTGGTCCAGGTGCTGGGTTCTTCCCTCCACCAGTTTTGCCGGCCTGCCTTTGCCTCTCTGCCATCCTTGCCTTCGCCTTCTTCCTAAGGTCGTACCACCTTTTCTTGATGTCCTCTATGGAGCGCTGGGTGACCCCAATGGAATTGATTTTGGTCTGGATCCCAAGCCAGATCTGTCTCTTCTGAGACTCAGGCAAATGGAGGGACTGCTTTTCAAAAAGCTTTTCATGGTCCTTGCTCACGTCCTGGATTAGTACCTCCAGCTCCTTCTCGCTGAACTTCAGCTTCCTTTTTCTTTCTGTTCCCTCATTCTCTCTCTCCTGGCTTGCCATTTTCAAGGTTTGTTGATTTTGATTTGTTGATGAGAGGCTCTGTTGCTCCTGGATCTTCAGCTCACCTGCCTGCCTCACAGTCAGCTACAGGTTCAGTGCAGCTGCCTGGGTGTGGCCACTTCCTGTTTGTGAGGTAATTGGGATGCACAGGCTTGGCTGATTAATCAAAAAGCGAATTTTTGAATTTCCGAATCGGTAATTACCGATTCGGTAATGGATTCAGTAATACTGGTTCGGTATTGGTGTTTCTGTATTATTTTTTACAGATTGCATCCGAATTGGTATTTTTTACCGAATTTTACCGAATCTGTAAATGTTAACGAATTTTTACGTACATCGGAGATATCGATTCCTTAATACCGAATGGGTAAAATTCGGTATTAAGGAATCAGTATTTCACGATTACCTACATATGGCTCATAGACTTTCAAATATCTGGTAACCAAC
Source organism: Lissotriton vulgaris (assembly GCF_964263255.1). NCBI lineage: Eukaryota > Metazoa > Chordata > Amphibia > Caudata > Salamandridae > Lissotriton > Lissotriton vulgaris. Next base: position 126,189 of record NW_028248145.1, on the reverse strand, counting down.
GCATGTAGTAGTTTATGCAACAAGAGATAGAGTGATATAGATATTCACACTGTTTAATCAATATCTCATATATTTAGAGAAACACTTTAAATTAGTCACTTAGAAAGTCAATCGCAGTGCCACTAAATCCTCCATCCAGACACTTATACATCCACTCAGTCTTCAATGCACATTGCTATATATATAATACTTATTTAAGTATCAAACCAAACCATATTCACTGGATGATGTCATCAGTGATGTCATCAGTGATGTCATCAGTGATGTCACTGACCATGTCATGAATGATGTAATATGTGACATCATCAGCAGTGGATTGCGGGCGCGCAAGTTATAGTTAGTACAACTAACTATAGGGTTGATTAGGATTGCGGTGAACCGCATCCTCCGGGCCGGCGGAATCCACCGCCGGCCCGGAGGATGCGGATTCACCGCTGCGGTACATGAAAAGACCCCCGCCACGGGGGGCTTTTCCGCCACGGTCGCCTTCCGACGGTGGCGGAAAAGCTCTAATATGGTGGCGGTGTCTATTAGACACCGCCAGCCATATTAGGATGAGCTTCAGGACATGCCTTTCTGTGGCGGCAATGCCGCCACGGAAAGGCATACGGTCTTTTCTTTGGGGGCCCGTTGCGGGACCCCAGGTGAAGTGGGTTGGGGTGTGCACATGGGGGGGACCCCCCTGCTTTTGCATGCACAATGCGGCAGGCACAGCGCGATGCCTGCCGCTTTGGTGCATGCAAAAGCACAGCATGCATATTTAACTTTGCGACGGGTGCTGCTTAAAGCAGCACCCACCGCAATGTTAAGTATACGGGATGTGACCGCCAAGGTGGCGGTCACATCATAATTCCACCGGAGGGACCGCCGCTGCCCCTGTGGGCGGTCCCTCCACTTCGGGGGTGGTGGACGGACACAGGTCCATCCGCCATCCTAATAGGTTCCTATATCGGAGGAATTTCAATGGTTTTGTACGAGTGAAATGTCCGGCTAACTATAACACCACCAAAACCTATGGTTTTTTCAGTGAATTTCAAAGGTTTTTTAAATGCTAATTCCTAACTATAACACCCCTAAAACCTATGTTTTTTTTCAGTGAATATGTATATACTTACATATTTTATTTAGGAATTTTCCTGAAAACATAAGTTTGGCGATTGACATAAAAAGCGTTATAGCACAGGCAGCTTTGGCCTCGTCAAAGCACTTTATTTATTACTATCAGCCTCACTGCTGTAAAACATGGCTAAAACATTGACAAAACTAATAGTTCTTGCAGCGCGAGCAATTGCCTTTGCCAGTAGTTGTATTTGGAGGCCTCCTAGTGTGAATCCCACACACACTCAGCAGTGGTGCTGGCATTGCCCGCTATACGGCCACTCAGCGACGGCTCGTGGAGGGAGTTACGGTGGGGCAGGAGGGTGGGGAGGGGGAGGGGCAGGGTGGAGGTTGCTAAAAACCGGCATATGGATAATTGCAGGTAAGTAAACAATTTAATTAATAAAACGAATTTCGTAGCTCGCACTGCATTGCATTTTGCGATGCAAGGCGCACTACGAAATTCGTTTTATTAATTACATTGTTTACTTACCTGCAATTATCCATATGCCGGTTTTTAGCAACCTCCACCCTGCCCCTCCCCCTCCCCACCCTCCTGCCCCACCGTAACTCCCTCCACGAGCCGTCGCTGCGGCCACTGTATGTCACTGATGGACTGCATGTGTCAATAAATCATTTTAGTGTGCTGTTTGGCCAAGGGGCGGCGGACACTTAGAAAGCACGGAGCTGGCCAACTGTTGAGCTAGGGGTACCTTGTGCATGCTGTGTGGGTCTGGGACCGTGTACCCATTGCCAGGTCTTTTTAATTGCATTGGCCACATTGGTGAGTCTGTCCCGAAGGTTCCATTCAGGTCAGACAAATACTGAGGTGACCCTTGCTCCCATTGCCCAGAAGCAGCATACACAGTTATTTTCTAACACGAGAAGTGGTGGAAAAAGTGATTGAATAGAATTACATGGCACCGCACATTCCTAGTAACCATACACCAGAGGTTTCCTCATGAGTTTGGGGGAGCATTGTCCCCCTGAGCCCCCACCTATTGGGAGCTGTGGGTAAAAAAATAAGATGGCATTTAAATGATTTCATTGCCATTTTATTTTTCCCCCGATGTGCGTGCAGCTGCCTGCCCCCGAGGCAAAAGTCATGGTAGGCGTGTCCGGTGCTGCAGATTGACAGCATGGTGGGCAGGAGCAGTGGCTGGCTGGATGCTTCAAAGTATGTCAGTTTAGTCGGCTGTCTTGCGATGGCCACCTTGACATGCACACTTTGCAGCTCTCCAACCCGAGCTGTCTTAGACAGCTGAGTGGAGAGCAAGCTCAGGCCTCCAGGGTCTGAAGGAATATCCGGCCAATCCGCTCCATCCAAAACTGGTGCTTCTCTCATGCTGGTTAACAACATTAGAGCAGCCACTGGATTGGCTAGAGGAGCTTCACAGCAGACTCCAGTTTTAGAACACCGAAGAGGATGTGCTGCAGTGAGTAAGTACTTTACATTTTAATTTTATTAATTGTAAATGTTAGTGTAGTTTTATTTTGGTGTTTTGGAGGAAGAGGATGTTTAAATATGGGCTTTTGGAGGTTGGGATATTTTATTTTGGGCTTTTGGAGAGAGGGGGTGTTTTATTACGTTTTTCGGGAAATGGTGAGACACTTTGCTCGCCCCACCACTTTCTAAAATTACTAGATACCCCTGGAAATGTGTGTATGTGTGTCTGGCAAAGGATATAACTCTCACCATATCTGGCACAGTTACATGTGTAACATTATAGTATGTATGTATGTATGTAGGCACACTTATATAGCGCAGCTGTCACCCAAAGGGCATCCTGGCGTAGTATGGGAGAGATTTAAAATGAAGAAACACGTTCCGTATCAACATAAAGTTAACTCATCGTTGTAATATTCTCCCATTTAAACGTGTTGCAATTAGAAACACTATGAAACTTTTTTGCTCACTTTAAAATTATTTTCTGGATTTTTAAGTTATAGCTATGGCACTTTGTCTACAAGATACCTTCTGTTTGTAAATGCAACACTTTTAAATGGGGGGGAATTAAATTGAAAAGTTAACTCTTCACTAACTCTTCATTTTAAATTTCCCCATTGAAAAGCATTCGCAAACAGCAATTTGCTCTCACACTCCCATATTTAAATTAACCACAATTTTTAAGTACCTTAGTGCAGAGGTGAAGAACTGAATGTCTGCACCCAACCTGGTCATAAAGCAGAATCAGACAGAGCTTGTTGCCTGCTCTCTGCAGCCCGATGGAGTGGCGCAACAAGGAGAAATAATGTTATATCTCCTCGTTTTTTACTCCTATGTGTGCTGCATTATACAGTACTTTGGAAGAAGCAAACCACCATTTATGATTGTTTTTGAGAAGGAAGGTGTCCCTTCCTGTACAACAAAAATCATCCCTGCAATGCAGGCACCCTTGCTCCATGGCGCAAGGGTGTCTGCATTAGTGCACAGCTACTGTTTTTGTGCTGCCACAGATGAGAAGGACGGGAATGAGCCCTATCTTGTAGCTACGTGCATTCCTGCCCTTTTATTTTAACATACAGAAGCACAGCAGGGAGGCTTGTGGCTCTTCCGTGCATCAAAATATAGTAAATGAGGCCAGAGTGCAGTCTCGTGCAACCCAAGATGGATGGTATGGCACCAAGTCAGAAGCTGCAAGCACTTTGCTGAAATAATGAAGATGCCTCACTGCAAAATAAAATATGAATAAAATGCAAACTTAATTAAAAAGAAAATGCAATGCTTGCTTCATTAATATAAAATAAAAGTGAATGATTGAGAAGTGTGGCTCAATGATTAGAGCGGCAGACCCTGATGCAGAGTTCTAGCCCGGGACCAGGGTTCAATTCCCTGCCTCGGCGGGTCTTGGGCTCAAAATTCCACGGACCTGATAATTCTCGCCTATTCCAATCATGAAGTCCCACTCTGCAACTCTGGGCAATAGCTTGCTTACTCTCCACAACGGCCCCAACAACGCTAAGGATGCCTGGCCTCCACCTTGGGGGTGTCCAGGAGTGGACGCCTCACAGGGAAATCCAGGATGGGTTCCATAGCAGTATTCGTACAAGCGCCTTGAGACCCTTGCGGGTGAGTAGTGTGCTATACAAGTATCAATTTACATTACATTTACATTTACATTTGGCTCTTACTTTATCAAAAAGGAAAAATGACTCTGTTGGAGACAACTGAATCTAGTACATCAGTGAGAAAGTATTTTACTTTAATTGTCTCCCCCCCCCCGCAAAGATCAATTGCGAATTTATTTTGAGATTTAAAAATAAAAAAATTTTAAGCACAGAGAAATTCAGAATGAGAACATTAACTTAGTTACATATATTCTAGAGGGTGAGGTCTAGCAGTGTCCAAAATCCTAAAGACATTTTTAAAGACTTACCTGCCTAGCTCATACATAGGTTTCCTCAGCCCAAATGAGAAGGAAGTGGTGCTCAAATGAGATTATCACTAGCACTTTAGGCACCATGTTATGTCACAAAACTTCACTTCTGTCTTGCTTCTAGTGAGGGCCCTGGAATTATGCAACTCTTCATTCACAGCATTTTCCACTTAATTATGGATGAACTGTGTTTCCAGTACAAGTCCGGCTCTACGCTTGACCCTTGCCCGGCGAAATGTTTGGGGAAAGTAGCGCCGGCTTTAAATGCGTTGCTTAATCCTCTGCTTAATGCTTCACTGAGCACGGGTGTTGTCCCTCAAGCGTGGAAGCATGCATTGATTCTTCCACTGATCAAGAAGACTAACCTTGATCCTCTTATCCATGCTAACTACAGGCCCATCTCTCTCCTCCCTGCTCTGGCTAAGGTGACCGAGAAGCACGTGCATAGCTCCATTTCCAACTTCATTGAGAATAATAACATTCTTCATGACTTTCAATCGGACTTTCGCACGAATCTTAGTACAGAGACCGCTCTTCTCGAGGTCACCGATGCCATCAGGGAGGTTTTGGATACTGGAGGGAAGGCCATTTTGGTTATGCTGGATTTGTCGGCGGCTTTCGACACCGTCCCCCATGAAGGTCTCCTTTTAAGACTCCAGGAGATCGGTTTTCGAGGGACGGTGTTGAATTGGTTCAAGTCATTTCTGACCGGCCGCCGGCAAGTGGTCTGGGGACCTCCGTTTACCGATGAAATGCTGCCGCTGCAGGTGGGGGTGCCGCAGGGTTCCATCTTAAGCCCTACGCTATTTAACATTTATATGGCCCCTCTGGCGGCGGTTGCGGAATCTTTTGGTGCCCAGATCATAACCTAAGCTGATGACACCCAGTTGCTCTTTACATTTGATAAGGGCAAGGATTTCGACGGTCCTCCGATTAGAGACTGCTTGGGAGCTGTCTTTGCTTGGTTCCAGCGACACAGCCTAAAATGCAATTCCGATAAATCGGAATTGCTTTTTTTCGGATGCCCTCCTGATCCTGGTTGGAAGGCCTGGTGGCCTTTAGATATGTTTCCACCGGATGCCGCCTCTCCCAAAGCTAAAAACCTGGGCTTTGTGATAGATGCTGGCCTCGCCTTTGGATCCCCAGATCATTGGGCTGACTGGTAAATGCTTCGGCCTCCTGAAGATGCTGCGGAAATTTCTTCCGCTGCTGTCACTGAAGCATAGAAAGATCATCGTGCAGGCCTTGATAGGTTCGCGTCTGGACTACCCGAATGTCCTCTATCTTGGCCTGCCAAAATATCTTTTGGGTCGACTGCAGATTGTGCAAAATTCTGCGGCCAGAGCCATCTTTGATCTCCAGCGCAGAGCCGGAGCCACAGAGTTGGTAAAAAAATTGCACTGGCTCCCAGTCGCCAAAAGGATCGCTTTTAAGGCGCTTACTTTTGCCTTCAAGGCCCTTCATCAGATAGGCCCCAAATATCTTCAGAAGCGTCTGGCTTTTTATGTGGCCCGCAGGACGCTACGTTCCGCTTCTTTGTCTAAAGCTTTGATTCCCTCCATTCGCCTCACTAGAATCGGAGGTCGCTCCTTTCGTTTTCTAGCGCCTCAAGGCTGGAATGATTTGCCTGTCCTGCTTAGGAAAGCTGATGACCTGCTCTCCTTTAGAAAAGGACTTAAAACCTGGCTTTTTGCTCAGTAACTGTTCTCCTGCTTTCTTCCATTCTGCCGTGTTATGTTTCTCTTCTTCCTCGGGCTCTTTGCCAAAGCGCCGGGACACTCTCAGGAGTAGCCGTGCGCTATAAAAGAGCATTTTTAACATAACATAACATAACATAACATAACATAACATAACATAACATAACATAACATAACATAACATAACATAACATAACAAAATTCATTATATGTTGCATAATTGCAGATGCTATTGAAATAAAAGCATTTTTCTTGTAATTCAACTGACTCAAAGTTTTTTTTAAAAAGTACTTATTGTCAAGCAGTAACAGAGAGCATTAAAGTGAGGAGTCACACACGCTGCTGAATTGTTCAAAGTATTTATTGAGCGAGTCGAGTTAGTCTCTATTAACAGTGGCACAGAGACCAATAGCTATATCTGGAATGCCATGATGTCAGATGGCATTCCAAGACATTGCTACACTCTGCACTTTGCAGGGGAAATATTACAACTATATAAGCCTGTAAATAGATATTGAAAAACAATATTCCACTGTACCATAATAAAAGCATTACTTACAAACAAAATCTTGTCATTTTTTTGGTGCATATCTATAAAGGGAACTTCTTCTCACACAATTGTCCATGCTCCCTGTTGTAGCTTTACCCCCCATTCTTTTACATCCATTCACACCACCACCATGAAGGCTGGGGTCTAAAGCTAAACGAGATGTGCTCCACCAATTTCCATCCATTAATTCGGCTGAATTCCGTTGTAACTCACCTACTTGTGCTGAAGGCTTTTCCAGCTAAATTTGTATTTTTCACCCGCACCCAGTCTCCTACATTCAATTTGCTCACCTTCTTCTGTCCCACATACATTTTCTCAAGGTTTGTTAAATTGGATTTATTATGATCTGTTTTAAACCAGTGGATACATTTCTGTTGCAGCTATTCTCCCTCGCATCAGTTGAACATTTTTTTCCAGTAATCCCATGGGTTGTCATACGATAGGACCATACCGGCTCTTTGACAGTCTTGTCGACATCCATATTAAATCTAAATGTAGATTGTACACATTCAACTAAAGCTCTATTGAAACACTCAATGTTGACATTACTTAGGGGGTGGTACAGGGGTATGCTAAAATGTCTAATCCCACACTTGTCTAAAACCCACATCAATTCCAGAGAGGTAAATTGAACCCCATTATCACCAGGGATCACTTCTCTTGCAAAAACTTCCTGAAGCAACAAATTACACTCCAAGTTGTTGGTTCACTAACACGCTTCACTACTACCCACCTTGAGAGATGGTCCACCATGACAATGAAATATCTCATGTGATTCGGTAGAATGTGGTAGGATCCCCAAAAATACACTCCTACAAGTTTCCATGCTCTGCTTGGACATCAGTCTTCAAAACTTTGTCACTTATCATACATTTAGGACCCCCTTTTACAGGCTCTTCAATCTCCCTGTCCATCCTTGGCCACCAAAAGTCCTCCCTAACCTACCTTTCGGTCACTGTTGACCAAAATGTCCTAAATGCACCAGTTTACTGATCCTTTGATGAAAAACCTAAAGGTGGAATCAATTTATCTCCACGTACTAGTTTACCTCCTTCCACAGATAATTAATATGAAATTGTCCATAAAGCTTGCAAACCATCAGACAGACTTTGCTTCTTTAGCCAACCTGACACAATTAGTTGTAAGACTTCTCTTAACACCACATCTTCATCAACAGCTTTTACCCAATCTTCATCCTTTTTTAAAATTCTAAGATCTCGTATGTGCTCTGTAAAACAGTCATCTATCTGAGAATCCCACTCATACTCAGCAGAGTCTTCAAGGGGTAGCCTTGAGAAACAGTCGGCCCTGCTATTTATCCCACCAGGGATATACTCCACAAAAAATGTGAATGCTAACAATCTAGCAGATAGTCTGGTAATCCTAGCAGGCGAGTGCTTTAAGTTTTTTCCTGATACAATATCTACCAACGGTCGATGGACCATTTTTAACACACATGTCCTCCCCCACAAGTACGCCCTGAACTTCTCCACACTCCACTCACATGCTAGGAGTTCTTTTTCTATAACTGAATATTTACGTTCTGGTTGGCGTAATTTCCTCAAAGTGAAACCTATCATACTTTCACTATTGCTATTCAACTGTGTCAACACTGCCCCTAAACCATAATCACATGCATTCACTGTGACAAACGTTTTTCTGCCCTCTACAAATGATTGCAACGCAGGTGCTGAAATTATTTCCTGTTTGAATATTTTGAAAGTGCTCTGGCATAGCTCAGACCACACAAACTCCTCCCCCTTTTTTAATAGCACTTAGGCGCACTTAGTGATATTTGCAAATTTTTGCTTGAACTTAGAACATGAGCATAGAACTCACAGAGTACTAGGAAGGATAACAACTGATCTCTGTTTTTCAGAGCTGGAGCATCCACAGTGCTCTGACCAGACTAGGCCTGGGTTTCACTTTACCTTCTGAAAAGAATGGGCCTAGATATTCGATCCCTGTTGTTTTAAATATGCATTTGTCTTTTCACAGAGTAGCACCTCTCCTTTCTAACACACTTAACACTTCACCTAAAACATGATCATATTCACCTTTAGTGTTTGAAAATACTAGGATATCATTCTGAAAAATCACAACGTGCATACCAGCAAACATATCAGACATCAGTCTTTGAAATACTGCTGCAGCAGAGGCTATGCCAAATGGCGGCCTACAGAATTCTACAGAATTGAAATACTCTATCAGGAGTTACAAATGCAGTTAGATGATGAGAAGATTTGTCAAGTTTAACTTGGTGGTATGCTGCTCTTCAGTCTAGGTTACTGAACCGGCTGGCTTTGGCAATTCTTGTGATCAGCTCTTCCGTCCTACGCAACGGATTCACCCATATTGCTCTAGTAACACTCCTTAAGTCCACACACATACAAGGCTCATCTGACTTCTTGTTTGCCAGTACAATGGGAGATAACCATAAAGTTGCCTCAGTTTTCTCAAAAAGGCCCTGTGCACACATGTCTTTCAACATTACAGAAAGGTCCTCCCTTACACTAAGAGGATAATTATGTAATTTATGTTCCACTGGTGGTACACCCTGCTTGACTTTGATGGTGTAAGTATGATCTGATATCTTTCCCAATTCATCTTGGAGTACCGGTCTAAATTTTCTTCCCAAACTTCTCTAGAGCCACAAACATATCTCAGTTTATTCTTTTCAATAGTGACTGGTCTATCCAATCCTGATCTTATTGAGATTCCAAATTCAGTTTGATGAACCCATCCAAGAATATTGATACCTTTCCTAGCCACATACACTTTCCCTTTGATTAACTCACCAAGAACATTGATGACAGCGCAAAAGAAACCAATTAAGTCCACTCTACTTCCTTCTAATTCCACTGTCAGAATGCCTGGCAAAAAGAAAATGTTGGCTTCACGACTTCTCAAATTTCTTATGAGAAATGATGGTGATGTGCGCACCAGTGTCAACCAGAAGTTTGATTTAATGTCCTTCAATTGTGACATCAATGTCTGGGTCCGCAATACCTTTACCTACTTCAACAATTATGTTCATAACTCCCAGTACTAGTTCCTTACAGTCTTCGTATCAATTCTCATCATTATCATCATATTGTTCATTGATAACACAATGAACACTGCTGCTCTTACCACCTCTACACACCCTAAAGAACCAGCCTATTTCCAAAATGTTTTACCTTGTTGCCCTTGTGCAGGTCAAAACCTGAAAGATGATACATGCGATGGTGAGCCACACCTAAAACAGAACATTCTTTTAGATGGTTGGGGAACAGCACTGGATATGTACATTGGTTTGGGGTTTGTGCAGCCTGAAATAACTTTGGGGACTGGTTTACTGACTACTGCTCCAAAAAGTGAAGTTTTAGCTAAGGACTCCTCTAACAATTTTGCGTCCTTGAAGGAACTGTCAATGCTATTGTCTAGATCTATTGCTTTATCCAATGATGGATTTGTGCATGCCAATAGACATTCCTGTATTTTTTTAATAACACCTTGCACTAACTGGTCTCAGATTAATTCTGGCCCCTTCTCTTCTTGAAGGTTTTTTCTCCTTTACTTCGTGGGTTGGATCTTCTCCTAAATCTTGAAGTGATGAGTCACAAACGCTGCTGAATTGTTCAAAGTATTTATTGAGCGATGCAAGTCCGTCTCTATTAACAGGGGCCCAGAGATCAAGAGCTATGTCTAGAATGCCATGATGTCAGGTTGCATTCAATGGCATAGCTACACTCTGCACATTGCGCCACCACACATATGCAAAAGTTAACTAATGGTAAAAGTGATGAAATGTTAGATCAGACATTGTTTGAGAATCTTTCTATATATGTCTTCTTACTCTGGATGTGTACTGGCATGATGCTGACATCCGTTCTGAACTGCAGGGCTTCTGTGAGGACCGTCCTATAATCTATTTTTAGATATGACTACGCTGCATATGTTGTCTTCGTAAGTCTTCCCTTATGGAGAAGATAAGAGTTCTATATGAAAATGCAAACAATGAACTGAAAGGGATTCCTTGGCGACGATTGTTCTGTAAAGTCTCTGAGACCACTGCGGAATTTAAAGAAGCAGACTGAGTAATGTTTCTTTCCGACTGCTTGTGTGTTTTTTCTTTTATTTATATTATGTTGTTTTCAAAAGAATACACAAAGAAATATAAAATGTAGTGTTATGCATATATCCTTCGACATTTGTGCGAGTGTGCTTGTCTGCTCACTGATTTCCGGTTTTGGGTTGCTTTGTGAACTTTGGGACTGTTCAGGTGTTGAATGTTTACCATTTTGTTGGACATACTGGATTTGTGTATGAATTATTATGCACTGGATTTTGGCACTGTAAACACTCAAGTGGGAAATCTTGCCCTGCTCACATTTGTATCTTCCTTATTGCATTTGTTTGTCACAATAAACCTATTCTTCTTCAGATGATTCCCAAGGCCTCCTACACACTGCCAATCTATCACTTGCATACATCCCCTCCCCCTCAAGGGTGGGGGTTTGAACTGCATTTGAGTCCCCACCACCCCTCACTTTCCTGCCACCCAGCAAATCCCTGAATAGGTGCCCCACATGTGAACCCACTGCAACCAACAAAGGAAACACATACTCATTTGCACCAAATTGTCTTCCTCTATAAACCCCCCAGTAAATCACGCAACTCCATCATGTAATATTCATTGCCCATCTCGGACAAATGCACCCCGTCCACACTGTATAAAACTTTTCTTGAATCCCCATGAGACAAGATTAAAATGCCGTGCACACACAAAAAATTCTCATCGCTTGGTTTAACTTTGTCTGGACCCTGTCAACGGCCCGTGCTCTAAGCACCCCTCTACTTTCATCTGGGCACAAACTCGGCCTATATGATGAAGATCTCAGCCAAACTTTACTTAATGAATGAAATGAAATTTGTACTTGTAAAGCGCACTGCTGCCCCAGCAAAGGGGTATCCTGGCGCTGTACTCATACCACTGTGGAACCCTTCCTGGCTTTTCCCTGTAAAATGTCAACTCCTGGGTACCCCCAAGGTGAAGCCAGGTATCCCAGCACTGTTGGGCCAGTTGTGGAGATTAAGCAAGCTATTGCCCAGAGTTGCAGAGTGGGACCCATGATTAGAAAAGGCCCAAGGCGAGAATGATCAAGTCCGAGGAAATTAAACCCAAGACTCCAAGGCAGGAATTGAACCCTGGTCCGGGCCAGACCTCTGCATCAGGGTCTGCCGCTCTAACCATAGAGCCACACTTGTCCACATCAAAATCAAGTCCCTTTGCATGTGCTGCAGTAGGGTGAGCCCCAGTGGCGGCTGGTGACATTTGAAAGTGGTAATGCGAAAAGGTTGTCGCGAGTGAGCGCAACTATCATAAGTGAGCTTCGGGAGTGGGGGGTTTCCCCAAGAAAATTCGAAAAAAGACTGAAAATCATGCATTTTAAAGTAAATTTGATGAAGCAAGACGGTTTATGAAGCAATAGTGATTGTGTGGACTTGAAATATTTAAACACAGGAAAAATATTCCATATTTTAAAGAATTATAATTGTTTAGTTACTGTAGTGTGCAAATTTTGAAATGCAGCAAGCAAGGTTTGCAATTATGTTACCTGCCCACACGTTTGTCTTGTCTGTCTACTGTCTGCAGTGCACCTCTCTGGCATTTTATTCTTACAGTCTTGTTATGATGTTAATAAAGGCATTTTATGGTAATGACATAGCTGCTCCATTCTGTAATTACAATGGACTTGAGATAACAGTGCTCTGCTGCAAACCCACTGGAAGTCCTGAGAAATGCTGAGGAGTAAGTACCCTGTGTCACAGAGGGATGTTTTACGCCGTGTTCAAGAGATTAAGACATATGATCAACTAGACATTTGTTTCGTTCCAATGTCTGAACTCAGAGTCCGGGTGAGTATGAACTCAGACAAAGGTGCTAGCAGCCTTGTCTTGTACACAGGAGTACAGGAACAAGCAATGAAAGGAGGGGGTGGAGCTGGTAGGAAATGGATAAGAGAGAAAGAAGGGGTAATAAAGGAAACAGAAAGCAAGATATGAGGGACGAAATAAGAGAGTATTGAAGCATGGGGGAGAGGTATGTGGGGGAAGAAAGAAATGGAGAGAGAGAGGAATGGAGGGAGAAAAGGAAAGCGTGAGGTACAGGCATTACAGTGAAGGAAGAGAATGGTAGAGGCATGGAGGAAGGAAATAAAATAAAGGAGAGACATGCAAGGAAGGAGGGAGGAAGGGAAACCAGAGAGGGATAGAGACTGAGTGTTGGAGAGAGGAATGAATGAATGAAAGTATTTATAGAGCGCACGATGGCCAAACGGCTTCCTGGCGCTGAGAGCTCTAGAGAACAGAACCGACAGGGCCGAGGAGGTTAGCGGGGGTAGGCCTGGGCAAACAGGAATGTTTTGAGCGCTTTACGGAAGTGTGAGAAGATAGGGATAGAACGCATAGAAAGAGGAAGGGAGTTCCAAAACCGGGGCGCAAGGACAGAGAATCTGGTTCCACCAGTGCGAGTTTTGCGGAAACGGGGAACAGTGAGGAAGGCAGAGGAAGATGATCGGAGAGTGCGAACAGGGGTGTGGGTAGAAATCAGAGAGTTGATGAACGCCGGTGCAGAGCGATCAAGAGCCCGATAGACAAGGCACCCTAGTTTGAACAGGGATCTCTGCAGGGTAGGTAACCAGTGGAGAGATTTGAGGACAGGAGTGATGTGGTGAGTTTTGGGCAGATGAGACGGGCAGCCTGATTTTGGATTGCTTGAAGGCGGCGAGTTTCGTAGGCAGGAATACCCACGAACAAGCTATTTCCATAATCAAGGCGGGAAGTGATGAGGGCAGAAATGATAATTTTTAGAGAGTCAAGGGAGAAGAAACGGGAAATTTTCCGGATCAACCGAAGGGAAAGAAAGCAGGAAGACACTACAGCACTGACCTGGCCATGCATAGACAGGTCCTGGCTGCCCTTAATGCCCAACGTTTTAACGGAGGGAACGGGGGTGGGAGGGGGGCCAAGAATAGGGGGCCAAAAAGCGGAGGACCAAGGGCTGGATGAGCCGCCGGTCAGGACAAGCTCAGTCTTGTCTGGATTCAGCTTGAGGTGATTGGCGCTCATCCACCCAGAAATAAAAACCATGGTAGAGCGGAAAAAAGATAGGGAGTGAGAAGAAGAAGAAAGATCAAAGACGAGCTGGAGGTCATCTGCGTAGTTATACACAGAGACCCCCAGCTCAAGAAGAGAAGAAATAAGGGGGTGAATGTAAAGGTTGAAGAGAAGAGGAGAGAGGGAGGAGCCTTGGGGGATCCCACAGGGAAAGACAGAGGGCGAACTCGCCGTTCCAGGGGCACAGATAACAATAAATAAGAATGTGGCTGTGCAGGCTGTAGCACTGGCGGAGGCCTGTGGAGGCAGCGTCGGATTGGTAACGCGGGCATTCGGGCAATGCTCGAGGGGCCAGTGTTCGAGGGCTGCTGTGGGCTGCTTTTTTGAGCAGTCTGGGCAGGGCCGGCTCCAGGCTCATGGTGGCCTTGTGCAGGGAGCGTAGGTGGGGGCTCCGGAAGAGGGGGTCCGGACGGGGCGGAGCTCAGGAAGGTGTTTCATAATTAAAGCATCTCTTTAGAATACATGCTGCTTTAGGAAGACCACCTTATTCATTTCGTCTTCCGTCTTTAGGGGATTTCTTTCTTAGCATTTTTGCTTTTGGTTTAAATGAAGTATACATAGATAAATATGTTGGCTCTAGCAACAGCAAGTGCACAGTATGCCATGTTATATGTATCTTTATATAGCTAGGGCAACTAGTAGCTGAAGGCAGGGTGTGTGAGAAAAGGCTTCTGGCCTATGTTTATATGCCAAATTAGAGGAAATAGTGAATTGTGATTGCTGGATTGTTAGCCGACCTATGTATGTGTTTGTTTCACTTGGCTGGACTGTTGGTCCCAAGCCCATCCCATTAATTCAACACCTGTCCTACTACCGTCCCACCATTGCACAGACGCCATCAGATGAGTTTTCAGTGCTAACGGCAGTATTCAATAATACGTAGATCCTATAATCTATAAAATTGTAGAGTGCTGCTAGGAAAGCATTTCGCCTTCATGCCTAAGAAAGACATTTTACAATTGCCGTTCTCCTTTTGTAGAGGTACTTTGCCACAAGAGACACCTTTGTTGTTAATTGAGGCACACCACATTAAAAGTGAGACTGGCATGAAAGGCATATGATTATGATTACAGTTGACTTTATTTCCCCGTGTGATTTCAAAAGGTCGTACTTGGGCCTCATGAGTCGGCTGGGCGGGCCTGCCATGCCATGACGCGAAATTGGGCAAAGGGCTGCCTAGTAGTTAGTTTACAAGCAGCACGTCGAGCACCACCACACTCGTGCTTGTACATAAATTAAGTGAGTGCCACAAATGTCAAAAACAAATAATCCAGTCCAGACAATGAAATATAATCAATGAAATGAATCTTTCAGTACATGACGTTTGTACATAACATGATCATTCTGCCCTTACCCGCCAGGTCACAGGACAGGTGCGCAGCGTACACAGTACAGTAAGTACTTCTTTAATCTGAGGCTGCGCTGCTCAGCTCAGGCTCACTCTAAGCTTACTCTGATCCGACGGACGGACGACGACCACCGACCACCACAGAATGCTGTTATGTTGCAGCTGAGCCAGAGACTAATAGACAAAAGCCACACAAGTTACGCACACACGCCGGGCAGCAGCCAGGTTAAGTTGAGAGTCTGCGTGCGCGCGCATTGCCGCGCCGCAGATCACCTTGGCTTCCGGAGTCTTTCTGTGCCAGCCCGCCGGGTGATGACAGTCAACTCAGCCTGGTCATGAATCATCTTAAGTAACACCCCGGCGCCCCTGCTGCCCAATCAGGAGATCGGTGGTGCGGTGCCAGAGAGGAGGCCAGGGAAGTGAAAGGGGGGTGGGGGTCTAGGGGATCCCAGGGTCACACATCCACACGATTAAAGCGTCAACACTCATTCTGTATCAATTTCATGCGGTGGCGTGAAAGCAATAACCTGTCTCCTAACATTTTTACTGTCCGTGCAAATTGAGAAATAAAATCTAAAGAGTATCTGGGATGCAGTGATAGGTGTTGAATAACATGAGCGTTCAACACAGGAGGGGGGGGGGATTGCTGGACCTCATCCTTCTTCTAGGACATTGCAGAGAGCCCCCTAAGAGCGCCCTAACTAAATACAACGAACACGCACGCCTCTTACGTCACATTCTTTATAATGGGGCACCGTGCTTAGTCAAATGCCTCCAGATCAACGTGGTTAACGCAAAACTTTCAGATGATGTAGCGTGTTTAGAAATGAGCTTCAGCAGCCCAGTTTTTGTCATAATGTACAATACTATAAACTTATAAGACATACCCCATCATGCGGTCTTAAAATTCGGTAAAGCCCGATTATTCCGAAAAAAGTCTTAAACTGGAGTTTAAGAGGACTGCTCGTTTCACACTCAATGACCACATTCAAAAACGTATGTTCACAAGATATTTATTAGGCACCAAAATGAAACGCTCCCGTTAAAAAAACTTAAACCACTGGTACAGATGTTGTACTCCCGACAGAGACACAACAGTAAAATGTAAATAATAAAAAGAATCAGCTGCCCTCACGTTTTAACCCCACACGTAAATTGCTCGTTGCGCACAGAGATAGATAACACACATTTGTTTAACAAACAAAAAACAAAATGCCAAGACACGCAAATTCCATCAAAGAGACCAGAGAGGAGCGGTTACAGACGTGCACCTTTTCGGGTGCCAGTGGGCACGGAAAGCGGTTAGAAGCGTGCAACTTACCCGGCATAGCGGTTGTTGTAGTGCGAGGAGTGCACCGGCTGCCAGGTGTTGAATGCAAAGAGTGCACACAGGGCAAGGGCCGGTGCCGCACCGCTGGGCACATTCTTGATCCAGCCCATAGTGTGAACTGTGAACCCCCAGGTACAGCACCGAGTGAACTTCTGCCAGGGAGCCAGAGCCGACGGAGTTTCACGCAACAAGGTGAAGTTTTGTGTGTGCTGCAGATTGCTTACAGGCGGCACGCAGTGTTTCAGCCTAGAAGGTCCCAGGCTGCCTCTTAAGTAACACCCTGGCGCCCCTTCTGCCCAATCAGGAAGTCAGTGGTGCGGAGCCAGAGAGGAGGCCAGGGAAGTGAAAGGGGGGGGGGGGGGGGAAATGGGGAGGTGACAGGGCTTGCGGAAGTGACAGTAAAAAACTGAAACTAAAAGCCGCCGGGGTCGGAGGCCGCCAAATCCTGCTAGGGGCCGCCAGTGCCACGAATATGTGTATGATTCGATCCTCGTCGTGGCGGCCCCTGGGGTTTGGCGGCCCTGTGCAGGTGCACACTGTGCACATGCCTTGGGCCGGCCCTGGTCTGGGGGGCTATTTGGGCGCTGTCTCTGTTCTTCTGATACAGTCAGCAGCCCAGTGGATGTCTGAGTGGCCTTTCTAGAGGCGGGTGGGCGTTCATTACCTCCGTTTAGCACAGGTATCACTCCCTTTGTCTCTCGGGCTGGTACATTAATGTCTGCACATACTGAGCGGGGGCAGGGGGCGGCCTCACTTGTTTCACCAGTGTAAACTAATGCGTGCATTTTTTTCCTCCCCCCCCTAAAGTTTTTTTATAAGATTACACCAACGCAGTCATATGAGGAGTGTTTATGCAAATGTGGGCCGATTTTTTTTTTTGTGTGTGCCCGGGCCGATTTTTATTCCCAATCCAACCCTGCGTGGAGGCCGGGCCAATTTTCCTTCCCAATCCAACCCTGCGTCAAGGCACCAAACGAGACATCATTCATTCGAAATGAGAGGTTTACCGTCCCCCAGACTGGAGCTTTGCGCATCCGTTCATTATATTATTAAATGTATTCAGCCTCAAGGAGGCTACAAAAGAAAGTGATTTGAGCAATCAATCACCTATTTGATAGAGTGACATCACACAACGGTCCTCCAACTTGCAGCGCTGAGCACAATACTTAAGAAAAGGGGGCCTCTTAGAAAATAGTGCCCTGGCTAACCACCACACACTTTCCCAAGCCTTACAACAACATCTCTGTTAATCAGTTATTGCAAACACACGTATCAGACAGCCATGCCTTAGCCTACAGGAACCGAAGCAATCGCCACTGATTTTTGTTCTGAGTGATCGGATTTCCTTTAGCAGCTGAGAACAAGCACTGCACCACGTTTTAATTGTCACTATTTAGGATTTTACGAAGTTCAAGTGGAACTTACTTATGAATACCAATGCTACTGCTGCCTTCCAGAAAGGTCAGGACGGCCGAAGGAGCAGGAAAGGTATGACTCATCGTCTCTCCCACTCCCTCTCGCAGCCCGCTTCACTCCTCTGAAGCCCGCCCCCTCTTGTGATGAGGTTTAATTGTCGCTACCCACCTATCTTCCTGACACTCCCCCTGCCATTGAAAAGAATGGAGTTCTGTGAACTCCTCCCACGGCCATTTTGTAAGCGCCCAAACAGAACCCTTATTTATGGCATTGAAAGCCAGCACGCCCTCTGCAGAGATGTCACTGCTGAAGACAGAGCCGGTCCTTGGACTTTTGGGGCCCTGGGCGAAAGGGAAGATGTGAGGACCCTCTAATTTGCGACATCCAGCGCCGGCGTCAGTGCTGGTGGCCCTCGGTACGACAATGTTTGTTGGCACCTCGCCAATGAGCTCCTTGGCTATGAATTTCCTCACTGCCACCCTGTAACAGTGTTCCTCAAGTTATGCTATGTAGATTTATTCTATGCAGATTTATAAAGCACATAGCTGCCCGAGGGCTTCCTAGTGCTACGTAAGTCGATCACTGTGTACACTAGCGGGATTCTGAGGCGGTACATGTCTATAGCAAGTGAGAGTAAAGCCATGCTTTAAGCATTTTTTTTAATCGGGTCTTGTTCATTTACTTTCTGAGCACAGCGGGCATAGCATTCCAAAGCTTAGGGGTCAAATGCCAGAAGGATACACGCCCCACCTCCCCCCCAATCTGATCCTTTGGACCTTTAGCAATCAAGCATTGGAGGATGTTGAGGTACTGCTAGGAGTGTAAGGTACCAGAAGAGCCACTATCGAGAAGGGTCCACTATAGTTGATTCCCCTATGCGCCAAGTAAAGTGCCTTGAATTCTACCCTTTCCTCCACTGGAAGCCAGTGCAATTTTTGCTGAGGTATGTTTGGGAAGCTTGAGGATAGTCCTTGCTGCCACACTTTGGACTAACTGGAGTCTCTTGGTGATATAGTTGGCGGAGCCCATATACAGGGAATTTCCATAGTCCAAGCAGGAAAGAATCAGCACTTGGACCACTATTCTCCTAGATTGTGTAGGTAGGAGGTCTAGGATTTTCCTTTAGGGTTCTGATAAGGCCAAAGCAAGATGCAGTAAACATTTTTACTTGGGTCTCCATAGATAGAGCGCTATACGCCACATACCTAAGATCGTAATGGGGGAGGAAGAGAGATTGGCAGTGCCCCCAGACACTCTGGCCATCCAAGGGTTGTTGTTGTCATCATCAACACCTAAAATTCCTTGACGATGTCTTCCAATGGATTTAAATAAATGTGGAAAGGCGTAGGCCTCAATGCAATGCCCTGCGGAACGCCACACTTCAAAGGGAAGACATCTGAATAGTAGGGAGGATCGCGAATTTGAAAGGACTTTTCTTTTAGGAACGAGGAAAGCCAGGTCATAGCATCATTTTCTATTCCTTTTTCACTCATCCTGAGTACCAGAGTCTTGTGGTCAACGTTGTTGAACGCTGTCCACAGGTAGAGAAGGATAATGGTATGGAACCTCCTTTGTACAGTAATATTTTCAGCTTCTATGTTATTGCTAATAATGTGGTTTCCATGCTATGTTGTGGAGGGAAAAAAGTCTGAGTTGAGTAAAGAAGAGAGTGCTCCTGCTGGAACAGGGAGAGGTTTTGATTGGTATGTTTTTGTAGTACCTTCCCTATGGCTGGAAGCAAGGAGATAGGTCTGTAGTTCCCGGGACATGAGGGTTCAAGGTTGGGTTTTGTTAGCAGAGGTTTAACCACTGCTTGTTTCCAGGTTCAGGGAACTACTCCAGTGGAAAGGGATAAATGGAGATCAAGAAGTGTGGTGAGAATATCTTGTGCTCCTTGTAGCAGAATGTGAGGTGGTACCATGTACACAAGGGATCCCGATTCAACTTTGCTAAATAATGCTGAGAGTGACTCCCATGTGGTAGGGGGAGTTTGAGATACATGTCATCTCTTCATGTAGAACATGTGTCTCCGGTTGAATAGACAAGGCTTTTTTTGTCTGTTGTAGGTTACTGTAGATAACATCAACTTTGTCTTGGAAGTACACTGCACGTTTGTAGCAGGGTGATAGTGTAGGGGTAGGTAGCGTATTTCTATCTTTTGGAGTAATGAGTGACTTAACACTACAGAAAAGTTCCCTCAGGACATTTACTATATTCATCATTACAGCTTTGTAGAATGCTGCCTGTGCCTTTTTAATCTCCTGATGGAAATGTCCCAAAGCCATCAGGTAGGAGAGTTTTAGGTTTTTTAGGGGGACTAGGTGGGCGGTGAAGCAAGGTGCTGATTTCTCTTTATTTTGATTCTTTATAATAGTGATAGGAATCATTTCATTTAGTGAGTCCTTAATCCACTCTTTAATTATGGAATTTGCTGCTGAGGGATGTTTACCTTTGGCCGGCTCTTTTGAGGCTATGGAGTTCATTCATATTTCTTTATTGAGTTTTGACCAGCGTTGTCATAGGCTGATTATGTTCTTATTGCAGTAGCGGCTGGTGTCAGAGTAGAGGGGAAGGGCCAGGGGGAGAGACAACAAACAATAAAAAAGGACAAAAAACAAAGAACTTGCCTGCTGCCCACCGCATCGCCATCTTTTGCTACTCTCAGGCCTCCACTGCAGGCAGCTTCTCCCAGACTCTCCTGCACCCAATCCTGAAGCTGCTCTCACCCAGGGGAGTAGCTTCAGGATTGGCCTGAGCAATGATGATTTGCGCTCCCAGGGGGACTGGGAGCCTGTGCTTTGCTGTCTCAAATCCAGCAAAGCAGCTAGGGTGCAGAGCGCATTAATGCTCATGATGGTTTGACCTGAGCCAGCCAGCCAAATCGTCCTGCTCACTGATAACAGTGTACACCACTCTGAAAGTACTACAAGATTATGTGAGTGCGAATAATGTTGAGGCCAGAAGTTGATTAGCAAAGGCTACCCTATGACTCACTGTAATAATCCTTGGTCATGTTTTTAACAACTGTAATGTAAGATGTGTTTAACGCCTTGTTACATTAAAACAAAGATAAATAAAAAAAAACAGTGCACACTACTCCCCTTGGACAACTGTTGCCCCCCTGGCCCCGGTCCCCAGACTCATGTAAACAAAATAAAACTATAATAAACGCTGGGTTATTGTCGTTTGAATTTTATTTCACGGTCTGTGCTCCTCCCCCATAGCGGAGAAGCTTCCCATGCCTTATTTTCCAAAGGGGATGGGATACCCTCCAGTGTGAATGAGATCAGGGCATGGTCATCGGACATAGGTTTACAATTTTTACATTAGTGTCATTTCTAAACACAGGATGTAGAAAACGTCCTTTGTCATGGGTGGGACCTTTTACTCTTTGAGTGAGCTGCAGACAGCGTAGGTCATGTAAGCTGCCTGACACCGTAGGGTTGTTGATTATATCCACATGAACGTTGAGATCCCCTAGGAGAGTGAAATTTGGTTTTTCGATGGCAATGCTAGCTACTATCTCAGGTAAGGCTTCTGCTAACTTAGTCCATGGACCTGGAGGTCTATACATAAGCAATCCTGAGAAGGAAGCAGTGGGTGACAAGATTATAGTAAAAGAGAAATTCTCAGAGTCTGGGATGGACAAGGAATGAAAATATACATCTATGTGTATCTTTTAGCATGATAGTGATACCCCCACAGCTTTTGTGCACTCAGTTTTTCCTACATACATAATATCCCTGGGGATGTCCAGTCTAGAGATATCATGTAGCCACATTTCTGTCAGGAACACGACATCCAGTTGTTCACCATCCATTAGTGCTAGTAGCTGAAACTTATGATGGTACAGGGATCTACAATTGATAAGTGTGAGTTCAATTTTATGAGCCCAGGTATTCAGTAACACGAAGGGCTGTACAAAACCAAAGTAAACAGCATAAACCCAGGGTCAGGGCTTTCAGGTCCCTCTGGATTTTATGCCTCATAATAATTAAAATCTGACTTTGAAAGAAGGCCCCATTGCTCTGTATTGATGTCCTTTTCAGGTCAAAGCTCTAATGCAAATATGTACATATTATAAAAACCCCTGCAAAGAAGCTGTCCTAGATCAACGGGAGATCTGCCCCACAAAAATATAGTGAAGCAAACCAGCATTTCCCAGACTGAGTTAATAGTTAAACCTCATGTGGCTATGGCCCAGAGGACTCCCTGGTAGTCGATCGTGAATTATTTTGTACAACCCTCAAAGCTCTTAAGATGCTTCCTCCTAACACCCATTAACCTTTTCCCTGCCCTCATAGCTGCCATTTTTCCCAGGTCCATGCATGAAGTGGTGTTCCAGTCTAAGTTTTTTCTTTGATTTCTGGGGCTTGTTGTCTTACTTTATAATGTCACTAGCAGCCCGTCCCGACGTTGTCCAGGTATGAATTGCTGCCGGCCAGTAGTATATTGTTTTGTAGGATTTCGTTTTGATAGCATCTCTTATCTGTGACAGGCCTGTGAAACGCTCTGATTCACAGTGCACTGCTGATGCACTTAAGAGTGCGCGTTCAGTAGTGTGTGAACTCGAGTTTCCCTACTTTATTTTTCCTTGCAAAATTATATAGCGCTAACTCGACAACATGGCACAAGCACAATTTACATTACAGAAGAACACATTAATTTGTGGTAGGCACGGGGAGACAAAGCAATTTGCCTAGAATCACAGGATGTTGACCTGATGCCGAGATTCGAACGTAGCTCCCCAGCTCTAAAGTTCGCAATTCTAGAACTTGTTGCGGGAGGTGTGTCTAAAAGTGTATGTCGGTGCTGGCCATCAATGAGAGAGACTTGTGCATTTTTCAAATGGGTGGTGAAAAAATATGAGTATGTTGCTGGAGATGTGGGCCGCCGTGCCAGCAATGTACTTACCGGGGGAGGGGAAAACACCCATTATTCCGCAACTTTATTTCTGCATACCATCACTCCGCATACTTTCATTACGAAAGTACCATGACTCCGCAATGCCATTATAACGCATAGCATTACATTTTATATGCTTTTACCACACATACATTTACAACGAAATTTGTTGTAAATGCATGAATGGTAAAAGCATGTTTTTTTTAAATGTTTGGATAAGGGAAGCATGGGTATCGGGGTATATGTTTTGGGGTACTGAGGTATATGTTTTGGGGTGTTTGGGTATTTTAAGGGTTCAGATATAGTTTTGGGTTATGGGGTACAGGGGTAGTTTTAGGGTTTAGGGATAGGTATGGGTTTTGGGGTACAGGGGTATTTTAAGAGTTCAGGGCTAGGTTTGGGTTTTGGGGTACAGGGGTATTTTTATGGTTCAGCGCTAGGTTTGGGTTTTGGGGTGCAGGGGTATTTTAGGGTTCAGGGGTAGGTTTGGGTTTTGGGGTACAGGGTTATTGTTAGGGTTCAGGGCTATGTTTGGGTTTTGGGGTACAGGGGTATTTTTAGGGTTCAGGGGTAGATTTGGGTTTTGGGGTACAGGGGTATTTTTAGGGTTCAGGGTTAGGTTTGGGTTATGGGGTATGCGGGTATTTTAGGGTTCAGGGGTAGGTTTGGGTTTTGGGGTATAGGGGTATTTTTAGGGTTCAGGGCTGGGTTTGGGTTTTGGGCTACAGGGGAATTTTTAGGGTTCAGGGGTAGGTTTGGGTTTTGAGGTACTGGGGTATTTATAGTGTTCAGGGCTAGGTTTGGGTTTTGGGATACAGGGTATATTTATAGGGTTATAGGGTCAAGATGGGTTAGTGTTTAAGGGTGTTGGGGTATTTAAAGGGTGCAGGGTGGGATTAGTTTTTAGGGTGTAAAGGGTAATAAAATAAAATAATAAATGAAAATAATATAAATAATGAAATTTAAAAGAATAAATGTTTTAATTAAATTAAAAAAATGTGTGTATATATATATATATATATATATATATATATATATGTATATATATATATATACTAGCAGCACGTCCCAACGTTGTCCAGGAGCAATTAGGCTTCAGGGCCCCCGCCCGCCCCGACGTTGTCCGTGGGTCCCCCGGAGCCTTCCTCCATATAATGCAGTATTATACCTCTCTGTTTACTTTGTACGCTTTTGTAACCTGCACACGTCACTTTTTCCTCCTATACCTCTATGTTTACTTTCTACACTTTTGTAACCTGCACATGTAACTTTTTCCTCCTGTAATGCACCGTTTGGCTCACTTTTGTAATGCTCCGTTTGCTTCCTCTTGCTCACGATGTAAGCTTTTGTAACCTGCACACGTAACTTTTTCCTTCTGTAATGCACCGTTTGGCTCACTTTTGTAATGCTCCGGTTGCTTCCTCTTGCTCACGGTTATCATTTTTGCTTCATTTTTCCGCCGCTCACCACTCCTAACTAAATAAATACATAACCTACCTCATCCGCCGCTCACAGCTCCTCCCCGCCTGTATGCCGCTCCTCCCCGCGCCATGTACGCCGGTCCTCCTCGCGCTCCTGGATGCCGCTTCTCCCTGCGCTCCTTACGTCAGCACGCACGCCGTGGCCGGCGCTTCTTCCAAGGGACTACTTTTTTTTCAGTAAATTTTTTAAATAACGTATATTTATTACGTTTATATAGCCTATGTCCATCTGCACACCCTGACGATTAGAACAATGTATCGGGTGTGTGGATTAGCGCTGTGGTTCCCCAGTTTACCTGCCTCAAAGGTTCAAAGTTCTTCCTTTGTAATAGTAGTGTATATATATATATATATATATATATATATGTGACCAATCCTATCCGGTGGCTCGTCATTTTCAAAGCACACATAATAAAGATGTTAATAATCTATCTTATTATGTAGTAGCCTCAGTTCCCCCTCTCAGACGCGGGGGTAATCGAGAACTCAAACTGAGACAACTAGAATCTCGATTCATTCTTGAATATGACAGCAAGTGGCCCAACGGTCTCAACAATACAGAAGACCTGAGAAACTTCCTCTAGAATCTCTTCCCTTGCTCATATACACCTTTGTTTTTTCCTCAGGTAGTCAGGTTCCCTGTTACCTAGAGTTGAATGTTCCATGAGTCTTGAGTTTTTGATAACTGTTCCTGATTTTGTGCAGACTATTCCTATGTTCTAAATTTCCTGTATTCCGTGGCTAGTCAAGTTCCTTGTTAGCCTCGGACACATTAGTTAACTACTCTTCACCTCCACATTTTAATCCACTTTTATCACTATTTAGAATTTTAGCACTTTTTATGGGTGTTGTTTATCTCTTTTTAACATGATAAATTATTTTATACCTGCATAAAATGTTTTAAATTATGCTTTTTTTAAAAATGACAACATTGTGACTTTTCCTAATTGTCAAATTAAGCATTAATGCATTTTTTACACAGGTTTTTTTATCATGTTTTTACAATATTTTATATTGTGGTTATTCCTTTTAGCACGCGTGTTGGCACTTTATGCACAGTTAGACACTGATCTAGTTCAGCACTGTTATTTGCACTTTATCTCCAGCCTATTCCAATAACATTTAAATATTCTTACTATAGACTTAGAAATTTTGCATTACATGGATTTATCCAGCTATATTTTTTTACATAACTGCTTTTAGTGACATTTTTATAAAAACATTTTCAATGATGAAATGTCAATTTGCTATGGTTAAGTATTTAACTGGCATGTGTAAAATTTGTGTTTAACTTATTTTGCGTATTTGCACGAAGAATGGGCATTTATAAACACAAGATTTTATCTATGTCTATAGTCACATGACTGTTGGCAGGGCGGAGCTTATGTCACTCACCTAAAAACATTTAAAAACAAAAAAGCTGCGCTAGTTCTTTGCATGTGAACAAGGGCTCTTGAAGCCCGAAACGCGTATTGCCCTCCTGTTGTACCAACTGCAATAAAGCCAAGAACCTGTGAATCTCGTGGTCCGTCTCCTTCTCTGCCTGCCTGGCCGTTCTTGGGTAGTTCTGGAAGTGGCATTTGTGGAGTTTCTACATATATATATATATATATATATATATATATATATATATATATATATATACACACATATATACAAACATATATTTGATGTTTTAATAATGTACTTTTACAATATATATGACTTTGCCACACATTCATTTGCGTTATAATGGCATGCGTGATAAAGTCATATGTGTTGTAAAAGTTTTAGAAATGATGCCTTTGCGGAGTAATAGTCCCAGCGTTATAAAAATTGCGGAGTGATGGTATGACGCCTGAAGTCCCTTTCTTGCTATTTCAGTGGCGGCGGCCTTGTGTCCGGATGTGCGTGGCGTGAGGCCTGTGCGCAACAGAAGTGGAAAATCTCCAGTGTGCGCTTCAGGCGTCACCGGAAGTTAAGGCGAGATTACATTTCCTGCACAATGACACCCGTGTTTGCGCTCCTTCCGGCTCTTGGGAATAGCGCCAACCTGACCTCCATACAGTAAAGCAGGTGCATGTCACTGGGAGCGCGGGGCAAGCACACCCGGAGCTCGAATGTACAGAACCTGGTAAGGAAAAACAATGAAATATTGGGCACAACGCTCGCTATTTTTTCCCGTAATCCCGCGCCACGCACACGCCCACAGCACACGATATGAGACATGGCATGAAGGGCGGAACGTACCACACGACCCCAACGTTTGTTACGCCCCCAGCACACGACCACAGCACAACGCAGACATCCCCACAAGGGTCTACTTTGCTGGCACGGTTCTTTTACCTTTTAAATGCATATTGTGGGCGTCTGCATAGCCTATGTCCTTCTGCTGCAACTTATCTTATCTTATCTTATCTTATGCTGTATTTATAGAGCGCACTGACACCAAAGGTTTCCTGGCGCTGTGATTAAGATTGAAAGTGGGAATCATTGTTTACATGGGTTTTGAGAAGAGCCATGTTTTTAGGCTCTTTCGGAAGCTTAGTAGGGTACCAGAGGTTTTAATGTGAAGAGGGAGGGAGTTCCATAATTTGGGTGCCAAGTAGCTGAATCTACGGCCACCCAGTTTTTTTAGTTTGGCCGTCGGCGTGGTGAGAAGATGAAGATGGGCAGAACGAAGGTTACGAACCGGGCAATGAGAGTTGAGAAGGGATTCTAAAAAGGCCGGGCCCTTGGACTGCCGGGCCTTGTATATCAGGCAGCCAATTTTAAAAGCAGCTCGCTGTTCGATAGGCAACCAGTGCAGCTTGGCCAGGAAAGGCCTGGCGGATTGCCATTTGGGAGTTTTGCAAATGAGTCTAGCTGCCTGGTTCTGCACCAGCTGGAGACGATGGAGGAGGGACTTAGGTAGCCCCCAATAAATTGAATTAGAAAAATCCAGGCGGGAGAGAACGAGGGAGATGACAATCTGCACCAGGGATTCATGGGAGAATAAGTGGGAAATCTTGCGAATTTTACGTAGCTGGAACATGCTGGCAGAAATGGTGGTACCAACATGAGTTTTAAGGGAGAGATCAGTGTCGATGGTGACGCCCAGGCTTTTTACCGAATTCAAGGGTTTAGGTGGGGTGCCAAGCTCCTTGGGCCAGAAGTGAGGGCCCCAATACAGAGGGCTGGTACCAGGCAGGAGGAGTTCCGTCTTCTCAGGGTTTAATTTGAGCTGGTTGGAGATCATCCATTGTTGGATATGCAGCATTGCTCCCTGAAAGTTGGATACAGCATCCTGGGAATCTAATGGAAAAATGATTTGCATGTCGTCAGCATAATTGAGGACAGTGCAGTTCCAAGAGCTCAGTGAATGGATAAGTGGGCGCAGATATAAATTAAACAATAATGGAGACAGGGAGGAGCCCTGGGGGACTCCACAGGTAGTGGGGACCTGGGTGGCGGTGAAGGGGCCTAGATGGACTGTTTGAGCTCGGCCCGAGAGGAAGGACTTGATCCATTCCCAGGCGGGTCCCTTGATGCCTGCCTGTCCGACACGGTGGAGAAGGATGTTGTGATCCACCGTGTCGAAGGCGGCCGAGAGATCCAGAAGGACCAACGCCTGAGGGAACCCTCTATCGGCATTCTCCCGAAGGGTGTCCAAGACTTTTAGAATGACTGCTTCGGTTGAGTGAGCCGGTCTGAAGCCTGCCTGATTAGGTACCAAGAACCCGGAGCTCTCGACGAATGCCGAGAGGCAGGTGGTGACGTAGGCCTCAAGAAGTTTAGAGATGTAAGGCAGAAGAGAAATGGGCCTATAGTTGGCAGGATTGGCGGGGTCGGCTCCTGTCTTCTTTAAGAGGGGGACCAATATGGCTTCCTTAAATGCCCTGGGGACCGAGCCGGAGCTGAGGGAGGTATTCAAAAGGGGGAGGATACAATCAGGCAGAGCAGAAAAAGTTGCCCTAAGAACTTGGGGGGGGCAGCAGTCCCTAGGAGATCCAGATTTAACACGAGTGGTAAGCTCAGAGAGAGTGCTGGCGGTGATTGGTGGGAACTGGATGAAGGAGCAAGGGTTAAGAGGGGGGGAGTCAGAGAGGCTAACAAGGGTAGAGAGAGGAATAGCATTCTTGATATTTACAATTTTTTGAATGAAGTAAGAATTGAGCGAATTACAGGTTTCTTGGGTGGGGGCCTGGGTTGGAAGTACTCTGTGGTCAGATGAGAAATCGTTGAAGATTTTAAAGATTTCTTTAGATTTATCACTAGCTGTGACGATTCTTTCCGTGATGTGTGAGGCCTTTGCTTTAGTAATAGCGTTCTTATATTCATTACGGGCCCTCACAAACTCGGTGCGGTCCTCCTTGGAGTAGCCCCGTCTCCAGTTTCGTTCCAGGTGACGCAGTTTAAGTTTCTGTACTTTCAGTTCCTCTGAAAACCAGCGATGAGAGTTGCCATGTCTGGTATGGGCAAATTTGGTGAGAGGGGCGAATATGTCGCTGGCTGATGACAGCCAGGTAGTGATCCCATCCGACATAGAGTCAACAACTGCCCTTTCCAACGCTGTATTGGGTGTTGTGATTGGTGCTGTGGTTCCTGAGATTATCCGCCTCAAAGGTTTGGGCTCTCTCTTTATTATATTAGTATAGATAGATAGATACATACACATATATACAAACATATATTTGATGTTTTAATAATGTACTTTTACAATGTATATGACTTTACCACACATGCATTTGCGTTATAATGACATGCGTAATAAAGTCGTATGCGTTGTAAAAGTTTTAGAAATGATGTCTTTGCGGAGTAATAGTCCAGTGTTATAAAAATTGCAGAGTGATGGTATGCGGGATGTTGGTTTGCGGAATATCATCACATATTCCCGGGGGAGGGATAGTCCCTTTCTTGCTACTTCCGTGGAGGCGGGCCTTGTGTCCGGATGTGCAGGTGCACCGGCAGGGGCCTGTTGTCATTCCCTTGAACGAGAGCTTTGCACGGAGGTCGCTCATCGGCAGAGTTAAAGATCGCCTATCGCTACAGGAGTAGCTGACGGAGTTTCCTACCTGCTGCTGAACTGATTGAAAAGTCAACACCAACTCCGTGGCCGCAGAGGAGGGAGAGGCGCCGGCCCCGGGACTGCGAGGACCAGCATTCACCATCTACAGCTGGGTCCTCTTCCCGCGTGAGCCGCGCCCCCTCCCAGTGACACGCCTCCAGCCAATTGCAATAACTTCTCGCGGCCCCCGCTTCGCGGGAGCCGCTCGCTTTGAGGAAGCTGTTGATATGTTTTGCTCAGATCGCCTATCGCTACAGGAGTAGCTGACAGAGTTTCCTACCTGCTGCTGAACTGATTGAAAAGTCAACACCAACTCCGTGGCCGCAGAGGAGGGAGAGGCGCCGGCCCCGGGACTGCGAGGACCAGCATTCACCATCTACAGCTGGGTCCTCTTCCCGCGTGAGCCGCGCCCCCTCCCAGAGCCACGCCCCCACAACGCAATACAGTATTTAAAGAAACTCATAACGCGCATCGCGGGACGTGCGCGGGCGAGCCGGGCGAAGCCCGGGCAAAGGTCGGGCCGTCCGTGGCCATCCGGGGGCGTTTAAGGACGGGACGGGCCACACCATTTTCATTTACATTTCCAACTGTGACCCACTAGAACTTGGTATCCAGGGATCGAGTAGTAACCTATACCATTGTAGTAAGTGTAACATCTGATTACTCGAATCTGCAGATTTGGAAACGATAGTGTGAGTAGTGTGCAATTCAAACATCGATAGAGAAGGAAGCACTGACCACACTTCGCAAGCCACTAGCAGGAAAGATACATGGCTTTTAAAAAATTAAGATCTCGTACGATATTCATGAAGAGAATGGGCACTGAGGAAGCGATCAGAAAATCCTCAGATAAAGCAATCAAACATGGTTGGATAACTAGAACTCCGGCAATCAGCAAATATTTTCTAACCGTATCATGAAATAAACAAGTACCCACACATGCTGAAGAAATCCCAATAAATCTCGACATTTCTAAAAATATGGAGGCAAAAGAGTTACCCCCTACGGATCAACAAACTAATCACAACTCTAGCGTAATGGATGTTGAATCTAATCAAAATTTATTGTTTTCAACACAGGAACCACAAAAGTGCGAAATCTTACATTTATCTTCCTTAACACCCATCAAACAAATAGGCAGTCTTTCTTGTGTTGAGGAACCGAATGGAAATGACATGCTGTTGATGGATAATGACCTGGATCTACAGTTAAATCAAGACAAGTCATTCACTAGGTTCCAGGAAAAACCATTAGAACATGATCCAGCTCTTGATTCTTCTTTGGATTTATTTCTTCCTAAAAACATCAACTCAACAATTACTGCAACACCAATGTCAAAGGCTCTGTATTCCCTACAGGAAATTCTGGAATCGGTCCTTTCGTTTTTAGGTAATATACTGGAAAATTCGGATCAAACTTTAGATGTCCAAATTGGCATACTAAAATTTCTAGTAGAAGAAAAAAGGAAAAAAGTACAGGCTGATGCCATAACAAAACCACAAATATCTGAAGAGATGAAGGAAAACAACAATGATTCTACAAATCATCCCAAAAGTACAGTGCCTCAAACAAAATGTGACATCAGTACTCAAACATCTGACGTAATAATACTAGAAAACACAGATAAAAAAATCCGGAAAAAACAAAAGGATGTTAAAATATACTCCTTGAAGAAACTATTTAGAGAAGAGCCCTCACACATCGTCAAACAGTATCCCATTTTTTCGGCTACAAATAAAATAAATTTGCAAAATACTGGGATTGTTAAGGAGGAACAAGGAATATTTAATAAACCCTCTCTTGACGAAGATGGAGGAGAGAAGTTTCCCGAAATAAAAAGCACTCAAGAAAAAAAGGGGAAACATAGGAGAAGGAAGCCGTTAAGAAGAATAAACAAAAAGAAAACTCGTAAGCTAAAATTTAAAAACATAATCACTCCTCAAACGTTTCAAGAGGGTCAAGATGACAACATAACACCAAAAATTTCCATTCCGGAGGCAACAAGCGTCATTGAAAATACACAATCAGTAAAGTTATTGAATCACAGAGCAAACGAATATATACCTGCCATATTTACTGAAAGAGCTGGTCAGACAAATAAGAGATTAGGCGAAAAACATAATAATATGTCTCTTGTCGGACAACAAATCTTATCCAAGCATTTGCTCTTTGAAGATCTCTTTCCCACTGATAATACGCCTTTAAACCGAGGAAGGATAATTAACCTTTTACAGCAAATACCTATTTTACAATCTCTAACAAGTAAAGAAATAGACCTGGTGAATTTTCCCATAAAAGAAAACTGTAAAATAGTGGAGGTCTCATTCTGGTCATCAGTACTCCCTGGGATCATTCTAAATGAAAAAGAAACACTGCACAAATGTGGTTATGACGTTATCGAAAGAGTTCTATCAAAGAAAACTAATTCTAATAAAACGATCACTGGTCTCTTTGTCACAAACATGGATATGCCAAATGATAATTGTTATGAAAATAATCTCACTCCTGATGATTTACGATCAACACACTTAAGGAAGGACACACTGAAAATTCATGTGAACAAAGGTGAAAGAAAAGTATGGAGTCATGACCCAGATGCTACAGAGGTCAAGAAATCAATAAAGTCCTGGGCATGGGTTTCGGAGATATTAAACAGTAACAAAGCAACTTACAATAAACAACACGCTGTTTAACAATGGTTTAGCGATCACTTCATGGAACATGGCCGGAAAAACTATAAGTAAAATGAATGAAGCTATCAAAAATCAGCCTGACATCCTGGCTTTGCTGGAAACCTGGGCAACAAATTCTTTCGGACAGAAGGGCTATTATGTTTATGATATTCCTGCTAAAGCTACAAACCGGGGCCATGCAAAGGGTGGACTAGCAATTTTGTTAAGCGAGGATTACTTATGGGATCAAGAAGTTGTCAAATCTAACTCTGAAAATTTTCAATGTATCAAGGTTTAGCTGAAAACACATAATCTCGATCCAAAAAAGGCTTTTCTAATTTTTAATATGTATGCCCCTCCCGGCGCCAATCAAGATTCCGCTTTTGCAGACTCCATGGAAGCAATTACTAAGATAATCGAAGATAGAGCAAATGTGTCATACCTAATAATGGGGGATCTGAATGGAAAAATTTCAAACGCCGAGATCAGAAAATGGGCAAATCTATATGAAGAAGAAAAACTAGAATTGTCCATACCGAAATTTCCCAAGGGTAAAACTTCTGATAAGAGAGGAAAACTGTTGTTAACGTATTTGCCAAATTTAAATGGGACAATTTTGAACGGCAACGTGGAAGGAGATATTCCGGCCTCTTGTACAAGACGAGGACACGGATCCCAATCAATAATTGACTACATAATTTGTGGCTTGGAGCTAGTGGAGACAGTATCACATCTGAGTATCAACTTTTCAGATGAAAGTGATCATGCTCTTTTGCACTTAAAAACTGATTGGTCGGTTCATCCTTCCTCGACAAATCATATCACGTTCCGTAAAAGCACTATTGAAGTTAATAAAAAGCAGCGACAGATATTTTGGAATTCAGCGACTCTGAATAACATCACCGCAATGATTACATTTTCTCAACTTTTAACTAACATTCATTCTTCTGACCAAATTACAAACTTTGAATGTATCATCAATAAACTCAAGAATGCTCTCACAGATATGTTAAGACAAAATACTACCAGAATTAAAAAGAAGCACAATAGTAGTATAATCAGGAAAACGCTCAACAAACTCATTCGAGCACAATACCTGAAATTTTCTCCCTTAAATCAACTAGACATCAACAAACTAAAAAATCAATTGAGAAGAGAAAAGTACAGTCATAAAACAATAATGCAGGATAATAACTGGGTAGATATCCAAATTGCTGCAAAAAATCACAATCAACGAAAGTATTGGTCTTTAATTGCAAAAATGACAGGAACAAAAAAGAAATTACACGCTATACCAGTCCCACCTCAAGAATGGGAAAATTATCTGACTAAGTTATACAAGGAAAATTTAAGTAAATCTGACAGAAAGATACGGACATTAGTACGGAAAAGGACTCTTCTCTGATAGCAGATACCACAGCAATTTCCATAGAAATGCACATCAGAAACGCAAGAAGTACTGCAGCGTCAGGTCCAGATCAAATACCCATCAAGGTCTTGCAAGCAAATCCAAAGGAGTGGAGTCAGATGTTACTACCCCTCTTTAACCATATCTTCAAAACCGGGAGAATACCCAAGTCATGGCAGGGGAGTATTATAATTCCTATTTACAAAAAGGGGAGTAAAATTGCTGCTTGTAACTACCGTCAAATAGCGCTGATGGACGCTACAGGGAAAATCTTCGCAGCGGAGGTACTGGATAGACTAAAAGATTGGGCCTTCTCGCAGAGTTTAATACCTATGCACCAAGCAGGTTTTCGACCTAACCATTCTGTTACGGACAATATTTCCATTCTCCAGACTATCTTAAACAAATACACTGTAAGAAATTCACAGCCAGTGTACACTGCATTTATTGACTATTCTACTGCCTTCGATCGCGTAGATAGACCAACACTGTGGAAAAGTTAAGGAGATTGGGAATTCCTGAATATCTGCTGCAGGTTATAATTAATCTCCATACCAACACTTGGTCCCAGGTGCAAATGGGTAGTGAAAAAGGTTTAACTAAACCAATCGTAACGGCTAACGGGCTCAAACAAGGATGCCTCTTAGCGCCGATGTTATTTTCACTATATCTCAGCGATTTACCATACCATCTGCAACAAAGCTTAAGCCTACCTCCTAAGATTGCCTCACAAAGTGTACATGCTCTGTTATACGCAGATGATATAGTAATGTTGGGCCTTACGCCCTTTGGCTTACAAAAGCTCCTAGACATCTTAAATGAATACTCTAAAGCCCATTTTTTAATTCCAAACTTAACAAAAACCAAAGTGGTAGCTTTTTCTTGTAAGAAACAAAGTGTTAAATACTGTTGGAAACTTGACGGGGTAAAAGTAGAAGTGGACGAATATACCTACCTCGGCAGGATTTTCACAAAGAATTTACTAAATTCAAAACAGATAAATACCTTAAAGAGAAAATCAGAAATACACGCCGGGGCACTCTCCAAATTGTACTCTGCCACAGGAAACAGACACTTCTCTACTTTGTTAAGAGTGTATAGAGTAAAAATTCCTCCGGTTCTTATGCTACTGAGCACATTCCAATCAAACAATGGTCTTATATGGATCTAAATGAAGGGAAAATTTAGAAAAAAATCCTGAAGGTTTCAAAGTCAACACCAGTTCAGGCGCTTAGACTTGAATTTTCATTAACAAGTACTTATGCTACAGCCGTCGCCAATGTCATCAGATGGGCTTATCATATTCTGCACGCAAAGGAAGGATCATTGCGTTCTTTGCTAAAGACTGAGACCTTTGAAACAGATGCAACAAAGCTTACTTTTTATAGGAACATGACAGCGGCATTTGAAATTGCTAAACTTAGCAAAGACATTTTGCTCACCTGGTCTACCTCTCAATTGAAGCTTTTTCTAAAATGTTTTACACCTAGATTGAGCTTCGATCTTGATTTTGCACATTGTAGTAAGTTAACTTTGTATAAACTCTACACTGAAACATTGGAATACAAGCACGTTCAGCCATATGTAGGGTTTACCCTCACCCATGGTGCAAGAAGGGCAATAACAATGTTGCGCTTAGGTATTCTACCCGTGCAAACCTTTACTGTTAGATGGCCACCAGATGAATCTCCGAAATGCAAATTCTGTCAAGGAGGAGATCAGAACATTGAGCATATTTTATTTGTATGTCCTTACCAAAATATTGTTGCAGCACGGTCTAGATATCTTGACCCGATATATACCAAATGTAGAATTGCGAAAGTAAAAAATCTGCTACTTGTGTGTAAACAACCACCCAACGAATGGGTATGTAACAATTTTTTTACATTTCTAAAGTCATTTCTAACGTTATATTAATTACTGTGATCTTATTTTTATGTAAACTGTTTTATATTTGTGGTCCTCTGTCAAGTACCAAAACAAATAAAAATTCATTTGATTTGATTTGATGTGCAGGCGCGAGGCCTGTGCGCAACAGAAGTGGACAATCTCTAGTGTGCACTTCAGGCGTCACCGGTAGTTAAAGCGAGATTACATTTCCTGCACAATGGCCCCTGGTTGCGCTCCTTCCGGCCCTTGGGAATAGCGCCATGCCTGACCTCCATACAGTAAAGCAGGTTGGGTAATCATGGTGAATTTATTACCTTGCGCTGTTTTTTCCTAACACTGGGTGTGTTGAATTTCATGCCAATTCTGCCAAATATGAGATAATTCATGTAATTGATGTGTGCTGGGCTATTATGACACTGGTCAAAAAAAGTGTTGGTTTTGGATTGTTACATTTGTGCTACACTTACTTACATAACCATGTACCAGGCTGTTACTTTTGTAATATGTCACTC
The DNA here is from genome assembly GCF_964263255.1 of Lissotriton vulgaris. Taxonomy (NCBI): domain Eukaryota; kingdom Metazoa; phylum Chordata; class Amphibia; order Caudata; family Salamandridae; genus Lissotriton; species Lissotriton vulgaris. The sequence goes on along the minus strand of NW_028248145.1, from coordinate 90,318 downwards.
AGCGAATAGAACGCCAGTAACCACTGTCACTAAGGGTCGTCATACTGTCAGCCATGCACACACAGGGTGCGCCCATCCACTTTATATTAGTGCCTACAACGAGCCCCCGAGGTACCTGAGGTGACCCAGGTTTTCATTACCCTTGCTCGAGCAGTGACGCGCTCCCTCCACCTAAAACCTTGTGATCCAATATCCAGTGCTGTCACTAATTAGAATGGGCATCCGCCTCTGCCGGTGCACTCAAATTACCACCTATGCATCCACGCTCATATTTAGTTAGTTTTCCGACGATGGCAGTCACATTGAGACTACATCTACCAGCATTCCCAAAACGAGAGTGTAGTCCTTCCTCGATTTCCATGCTTCCTGGTAATCTGACTTGGGTATTTTTTTATAAACCACCGCGGCGGGGTCCGCGGGAGACTCTCTGATTGAATTCCCCGCGGAGTGGCAGTGGAATACAAGTTCCTCCATACGAGTAAGTACCCCCGGCTGTTTTGACACGAACCGTACTGTTGCGCGGATTCGTAGTCAGACGCCTTAGCTAATTTGCATCTCTTTCGGTTTCAGCGGGTCGCGGTTGAACGGTCCCCGCTTGCTGGTTTGATTCAGTTTCATTGACTAGCCGCCCATCGAATTCGATTCCACTTCTATATACAGGTAGGAGCTATCCTCTAATCCCGTTCGCAGCGCCCTTGCGATCTCATTCATTATTATGGTTGCTCAAAAGACTTTCTCCATCTGTCTCGTTGTTATTCACCACAGCCTACCACATCAGCGCCTAACATGTGAGCCGCCCTCCCAACTGAGTTTGCACCGCGTCGCGGGCCTTGCGCCTTCAGGCTATCACCATATCAAGCGCAGGTACGAAATCCACCATCACAAGCGTGTGTCACTGTTTGTTGCACGCTGCCCCGCCTGATACAAGGGTTATTGACCGCACTGTGCACTCTCTGATTTCTCTTCTAGACTTCCAATTTGAATCGCGGTACACCTACACTCCGGCAGCTTCCTTGCCCGCTGTGCAGGTAATATTTGTCCCACCACCGCGCAGAGTCAGAGTAGGTCCATGCAGTGTTACTCAGTATATATCTGACACCATTCCTTAATCTTCTTCCAGATTAATCCTTTCCCAGTCCCTGTCCTGAGGAGAACCTATAACATCTAAGGTTCGAAACGCGTCGACATCCCCAACCTGTGGCAAGACCAAGGGGTGCAGCTAGGGTGTAAATCATACCACTCCTACGGGCCCTAGCTGTGAAACCCTACAAACATTCGACCACAGGCCCTGTGAGACAGGCAGGCACCTTCTTTCCATCTCAGTTCCGCCTGTCCATTGGTTTCTAGTTCTAAGGACTGGTTCCGTTTCTTTCCATGCACAAGTAATGCATTGCTTCTAACAGCATTTTGTACTTTGCAATTGATTTGGAACAGAATGTTTTCTTTCTTTTTTGGTGTGTAATATGTTTTCTGTCTGATTCTTCACCTTAATTGTTTGCACATTTGTATATTTGTAGGTATTTGTATATATTGTATACACGATTGCATGTTGCTGAACTACCTGTACCGACAGTCTTCCGTTTATGTCTGTTGTTTTTTAAACTAATGAGATCTAAGTTTAATTGATAATAAATTTTCTTGGAATATAATTCTACTGGCCACGTGGTACATATTGGCTACGTGATTTTTGAATTTTTTGTTAATCATCCTGACCAGCCAATCAGTTCTGTTTTTCCACTTGTTGAGATCCAGGCTGGCCAGTTGTGGGATCCAATACCTTCACTGTTCCACACTCCATACAGTAAAGCAGGTGCACGTCACTGGGAGCGCGGGGCAAGCACACCCGGAGCTGGAATATACAGAACCTGGGAAGAAAAAGCAATGAAATATTGGGCACATCGCTCGCTTTTTTTTTCCGTAATCCCGCGCCCCGCACACGCCCACAGCACACTATATGAGACATGGCATGAAGGACGGAATGTACCACACACCCCAAGCGTTTGTCACGCCCCCAGCACACGGCTACAGCACAACGCAGACACGCCCATAAGGGACTACTTTGCTGGCACGGTTCTTTTACCTTTTAAATGTATATGGTGGGCGTCTGCATAGCCTATGTCCTTCTGCTGCAACTGCCCTTTCCAACGCTGTATTGGGTGTTGTGATTGGTTCTGTGGTTCCTGAGATTACCCGCCTCAAAGGTTTGGGCTCTCTCTCTATGTTGCACACAGGCCTCGCGCCACGCACATCCGGACACAAGGCCTGCCTCCACTGAAATAGCAATAAAGGGACTATCCCTCCCCCGGGAATATGTGATGATATTCCGCAAACCAACAGCCTGCATACCATCACTCTGCAATTTTTATAACGCGGGACTGTTACTCCGCAAAGGCATAATTTCTAAAACTTTTACAACGCATATGACTTTATCACGCATGCCATTATAATGCAAATGCATGTGTCGTAAAGTCATATACATTGTAAAAGTACATTATTAAAACATCAAATATATGTATATTTATATATATATATATATATATATATATATATATACACATTTTTTTAACTTAATTAAAACATTTATTCTTTTAAATTGCATTATTTATAATATTTTTATTTATTATTATATTTTATTACCCTTTAAACCCTAAAAACTAATCCCACCCTGCTCCCTTTAAATACCCCTGCACCCCATATTCATAACCAACCCTTACTCCTTAAAATACCCCAACACCCTTAAACACTAAGCCATCTTGACCCTATAAATATACCCTGTACCCCAAAACCCAAACCTATCCCTAAACCCTAAAATTACCCCTGTATCCCAAAACCCAAACCTAGCCCTGAACCCTATAAAAACCCCTGTACCTCAAAACCCAAACCTACCCCTGAACCCTAAAAATTCCCCTGTACCCCAAAACCCAAACCTAGCCCTGAACCCTAAAAATACCCCTATACCCCAAAACCCAAACCTACCCCTGAACCCTAAAATACCCCCATACCCCAAAACCCAAACCTACCCCTGAACCCTAAAAATACCCCTGTACCCCAAAAACCCAAACCTACCCCTGAACCCTAAAAATACCCCTGTACCCCAATACCCAAACCTAGCCCTGAACCCTAAAAATAACCCTGTACCCCAAAACCCAAACGTACCCCTGAACCCTAAAATACCCCAGCACCCTAAAACCCAAACCTACCCCTGAACCATAAAAATACCCCTGTACCCCAAAACCCAAACCTAGCCCTGAACTCTTAAAATACCCCTGTACCCCAAAACCCATACCTATCCCTAAACCCTAAAACTACCCCTGTACCCCATAACCCAAAACTATATCTGAACCCTTAAAATACCCAAACACCCCAAAACATATACCTCAGTACCCCAAAACATATACCCCTATACCCATGCTTACCTTATCCAAACATTAAAAAAAACATGCTTTTACCATTCATGCATTTACAACGAATTTAGTTGTAAATGTATGCGTGGTAAAAGCATATCAAATGTAATGCCATGCGTTATAATGGCATTGCGGAGTCATGGTACTTTCGTAATGAAAGTATGCGGAGTGATGGTATGCAGAAAGAAAGTTGCGGAATAATGGGTGTTTACCCTTCCCCGGTAAGTACATTGGTGGCACGGCGGCCAACATCTCCAGCAACATACTCATATTTTTTCACCACCCATTTGAAAAATGCACAAGTCTCTCTCATTGATGGCCAGCAAGGGGCATACACTTTTACACGCACCTCCCGCCACAAGTTCTAGAATTGCGAACTTTAGAGCTGGGGAGCTACGTTCGAATCTCGGCATCAGCTCAACATCCTGTGATTCTAGGCAAATCGCTTTGTCTCCCCGTGCCTACCACAAATTAATGTGTTCTTCTGTAATGTAAATTGTGCTCGTGTCATGTTGTCGAGTTAGCGCTATATAATATTGCAAGGAAAAATAAAGTAGGGAAACTCGAGTTCACACACTACTGAACGCGCACTCTTAAGTGCATCAGCAGTGCACTGTGAATCGGAGCGTTTCACAGGCCTGTCACAGATAAGAGATGCTATCAAAATGAAATCCTACAAAACAATATATTACTGGCCGGCAGCAATTCATACCCGGACAACGTCGGGCTGCAGTTAGTATAGATAAACACAACTACAAGTACCAGAAATCAAAATAAAAACATGGGCTGTAGTAGCATGGACCAGGGAAATATGGCAGGTGGCCCCTTGGTGACATACAACCAACCTCCAAGCCAGCCTGTTCTTGCCCGACACCATTATATATTAAAATGCTATTGTGTGTTAGAAAAAAATGACATCCTATAGCCTTTCCTTTTACATCAGCAAGATTGTCACATAGACCAATTTGTAAAGTCCTCTCACTTTGCACTCAAAGAAAAGAAAACAAACAATATGTTAAAAGAATAGGCAGCAATTTGTCAGAACACATCCCCTGACATTTGATGTCTGTCTCTGAAATTTACAGGCATCTTTATTGCTCATTCACCTTCCAAACTCCAGCATTTTAATGTTGGGGGTTCTGCACCTGCCCCCCCCCCCCACGGCACTCCTACTTCCAGCACCTATATCCTTCTTTGCCTCCTATACGGCATGTACCTTATTTCTTTACACTTTTCCTTGCCTCCTCCTGGTCTCAGCACACTGTTTTCCCCATAGTCGGTGTGTTACTTTTATTCACTTCTCTCAATTATCCCCTTTGCTTTCCTCTCTCAGCCTCCCTCCAACATCTTGTCTCTAGATCACATACTGTCCCACGTTAAAAGTCTTCCCATTTCTCCTCTATTGCTATATTTTATCTTCCAACTTTCACTCCACACGCTCCCATCCACTTATCTCCTAAAGGGCAGGGTACACCACAGACCCAGATGTCAACACACACAACAAATGTGAGAACATAAAAGCAATAATTCAAAAGCATCTTTATTGCTCCTTTACCTTTGGACTCACCCCTATTTCCAGAGCATGTGAAAATTCTCTGGACGGCCAACACAGCAAATGCACCCACAATTGTAAAACTCTGCTGTGTTACATGGACTGTGGCAGTAAAGTCAGGCATGACTCACAGTTCCATAACGTGAGGGGATTTGCAGTTTTATATGATGTGAACTCAGCTCTAAGGCAGTAGAGAGCTGTACATGATCACCAGTTACATTACAAAATTATTATTTTCATTTTTTAGGGACATGTAGAAATAGTGATATGCCCACAATCACAGGATGTTCAGCAGACGCTGGGACTCTAACCTAGTTGCTCAGTTCACAGTTCTATGAAGCTGCTCGATGCGCACAAAGCCCAGGGGAAAGTGTTTCGTCCCATGTGCTTCAGAGCCATACTTCAGTGCTACGAAGTTCAGGAGATGGGGTGGGGGGCCCTACCCTGGGTCTCACAGTTCTGAATAATGACTGTATGTCCCAGGGCAGGGGGCCCCACACTTGGGCCTTGAGGTCTGATCCATTGCTGCACGGCACAAGAGAGGGGCCTCTGCCACCCTGGGGCTCACAGCGCTGGATAAGGGATGTGAGGCCAAGAGAAGGGGGCCCCAACTTGGGCCCTGATCCAGGGCATCGAAGCCCAGGGAAAGGGGCCGGGCCACCTCCCCTGACTTAGAAGCGAGTGGTTGCCACAGCTTCTCCCTCCTTTACTGAGCCGCCGCTTCCCACCTATTACTACTGTTCAGCCGATCCTGAAAACAAAAGGGCCATTTGTTGCGTGGAAACGCAAATGGCACATTTTCAACAGACACAGCCCCGCCCTAAACCTGCTCACACACAATAGTCTTCCCTGCTGTCCCAAGACCCCTGGCCATTCTTTCCACCCCCCCCCCCCCATGCCCGTAATCCCAGGACTGACAACACGCCTTTACAACTGCTGAGGTTTAGCACCTCATTAGCAAAATTTAAAATTGCAGGGATCGAAGGGGTCCCCAGAGGAGCAGATGGCCTGATTTTAAGGAAGCCTTTCATGTGGAATGGAGGCCCTATGTTTTTAACCTGAGCACGAGGCGCTGGGCAGCTGCCCATACTGCCCATGCCTAGCGCCGGCCCTGGCTGCAGATTGTGCCTGCTTGTTCACCACGTCCAACTCAATGCCCACTGCCATTCACAAAGACCCACTGCAAGAAGGTACTGAATGCTTTAAAGAGAGCACAATATATCGCACATCCCATGGGCAACAATGTCCACATAAATCTCACCATCCAATTACATCCCCAGCAGCGGGAAATACTACGGGTGAATGGGCAAAAGACAAAAGGACAATTTGAGTTCACATTTTGCCAGCTCTGAAGCCACACCAGACAGCCTGATCAACCTGATAGCATCATCCATTGACGCATACTCCACCCTTGATTCCTCAGTGGTGATGAAATCATTAACCGTGGACCCCTCCGGCCAGGACAAATGATGAATCGAGCAAAATTCCCCAGCTTGTTTCTTGAGGACCATACCCAGAGGCAACACAATCAAATTATGCATTGGCCAATCCTGGAAAGGACCCACAATACTGACCTTAGCAATCTCTCTTTGTAGATTATTAAGCACCACAACTGAGCAATGTAGGCATAATGCAAATTGTCAGCCCATCTCCTCGCCTTGGGCCCCAGGGATCCCACCCTGAAACCTTCCTGGAAATCCCACTCCAATTTCAAAGCTGCCTCCCTGTCAGGGTATAGGGTGAGCAATGGCAGCAGCACTTCCAGCTTAATTGGCATTGGACCCCTTTGGTTCCGGAGGGCCCTGAGGTCCCTTCCCCTTTGCTGCCCTCCATTGCTCTGATGGGCTTGCCAATGTGAAATACTGGCTGACAAGGTGGCGCCCACCACACTTCAAATGATCGTGTTTGACTGTGCAACAGCTTGAAGATATCCAAATATTTGTGTCGCCAAATATGTTTCTTGGTCTTCTTTACCACATGTGACCCCAGAGGCATTTCCAGTCCCATGTACGGCAACCATTTCTTATAGGTTCCCTCCTCAATGTCATCTTTGTCCCTCCCTGCCTTCTCCGAGGCCTGCGTACTGCAGTCTGCTCCAGTAACCCTGCCATTTGAGGGAAAGTCCACCTCATCAAGATTTGCATCCGTTCGCCGTCAAGAACGCTGTTCTGGGCTCCCAAAACTGACCACCCGTCACCCTTACATCTGGGTAACTGGCCCGTTCAGTCCATTCCTTGGCCCTCCCTATGGACGGCTCCCTCTACTGTGCTGTGTTATCCTCATGGTCAGCATTTGACCCCTGGTCCCATAAGCTGAGTCACTAATGTCTGCTCATCCTCCTCATCACACACCTCACCCTCTTCTCATTCATCACTTCCAACATCGTAATCCAGCTCCAAGGCATCTTCCTGGTCACACAACCCCCTGTCAGACTGCTCTTGGATAAAACACGCCCGCACCCCGCTCACGCCTCCCACGTTGTAGGGAAGTGACCATGTGAAGGGGCTGGTCCCACGTTGTAGGGAAGGCCACTGATGACCCTCTATTGCTTCAGCCTAACGTCCATTGGCCGTTTTGCGCCCCACTGGGTTCTCCACCATTCTGCCTGTCTTATTCTCCAGCATTATCCCCCTGCTCACCGCAGGGCTGCTCCAACCATGCGACCCCCTTGCGACACCGACTCCACTGCCACAAAAGCCTCCTCTGCATGGGGTTCCCTTTCTCTACACAGCCTCTCCCACGTCTCTTTGGTAATTTCCATGAGCCTGCGCTGCTTCCTGCTCTTCTTTTTCATGTGCACGCCCTGCTACCTGCTGGCCTGCGTGGCCCCTGCTCCTCCTTGTGCAGTTACATCTTGATACCTTTGGCCCCTGACTACTGGCCTTAGGAGGGTTTGTGGGGCAGCCGAGCAGGTGTGGGCCCCTCTGGCTCGGGGGTTGAAGGGGGCTAAAGGGGCGTGGCTGCCGGGGCCGCGAGCAGGGCTGGCGAGGCGGGGACTGGCGCGACTGGGGAGGATGTGGTGAAGCTAGAGAGTAAGGAGTTGAAAATCAAGCGGCTGCTGTACATGGCGGTTACAAAGCCGTTGGGCGCCCACTTGATGTTGAGTACTGAAGAGCGCATTTGGAAGGGGTAGTATGTCAAGATCTTAAAACTACTACACCGAGAGGTGCGGGCGAAGGAGGGTTCAAAGGAGGAGGAGTATGAACTCCAGAAGAGGCCGAAAGTGCCTCTTACTATCGAAAATTGGACGGCGGCCTTTTTTTTTTTGAAAATCTTTTTATTGAAAACAAAACAGGTCCATCAAAAGACACATCAGGTATTAGTGAGAAAAAAGTGGTCTTCATACATTAAATGAGTATAGTACAGCAGCCATTAATGGGAAATACTACAGTCTACCCCCAGGTCGTGCCCCAACAGAATAAAAGCGGGTCAACTTATCCGCTTCTCCCTCTCCTCCAATCCTCCCCTCCCTGGCCATGACCCACCCCCCTACCTCCCTCCTCCCCCATCCCCCGGCGATGTGATCAGACTCTGCTACCAGTCGAGGCCCAAGGCCTCCCAGGGAGAGGTTGTGTCCAAGGTATGTAGTTCATGGTACCTCATGGCGGGAACTCCTACGGTGATGCATCGGGGTATCCATCCATTCTCCTCTATATCTCCTCCAAGCCTGCCATATCTTTTCCCATTTTTTGGGCACCCCCTGCTATTATAGATGACTTTCTCTGCCCTCTGGCACCAATCTATATCCCGTTCCCACTCCTCAATTGTCGGAACTAATTCACTCCCCCAGAGTCTTGCGATGTTTCTTTTGGCTACCATACTCGCAAAGGCCAGCCATATCTTGTCTCCTTTGGGCCACGTAATGTCCCCCGTGACCCCCAAAACGTGCCACCTAGCTTCCAACGGTACCTCCGCCCCCACTACCTCCTCCATTATGTCTTTCAGCCTCACCCAATATGTACGGATTTTAGGGCTGTCCCATAGGATGTGAATAAATGTTCCCTCTTCCCCACAGCCTCTCAAGCAGAAGTGTGATGCTGCATACCCCATTTTGAATTGTACCGTTCGTGGGGTGTAGGACCTGTGGAGGATGCGCAACTGCACCAACCTGAAACGGGCTCGAATCGTCACCTCCCTAGGACGCTGCAGGGCCTCATTCCAGTCGTCGTCCTCTAGCAAGCCAAGGTCGGATTCCCACTTCTCCCTCAGTGGCCCCAGGATATCAGGAACATTATTAATGAGCTTTTTGTAAGTAAGTGGCCTTGTCAATCATGGAGTCTAACAGCAGTCTGTCCTCGAGAGGGGCATATTCAGGGACCTGATCCCCCTGTGTCAGATGTCTATATAGGGCGTGTTTGAATTGCTGATAGTGCAGGAATTCGCCATCCCCCATTTGGAAGTCCGACTGGAGAGTCGTGAACTCCACCACCTGCCGCCTCCTCCATACGTTCCCCCAGCGTATCTATACGGACCAGGCTCCACTGTCGCAGGTCACGGAGTTTCACCACTTCCCTAAGGAAGTCTCCCTTCCATAAGGGCGTTTGGGCCGTAAGCCTCCTTCCCCATCCAAGCAGTTTTGTTGCTCGCTTCCATACGTCCACTACTACCGCCGTTTGGGGAGGCAAGGATTGGTCGCGCCGTGGTTTGGAGTAGAGAGCTGCTAAGTAGGAGCCCGCCCCTAGGGCCATTCGATCCACTCAGTATGCCGGCTCCTCCTGTGGGGCGAACACCCATCCATTGATATCAATCAGCTGTGTCGCCCAGTAGTATAGGCGGATGTCGGGTACCGCCAGTCCCCCTTCGTAGGGACCCCGTTGCAATTTTAGAAGAGCAATCCTTGGATATCTCCCGCCCCACAATAGGGAGCGTTGCTCCGATTCCACCGTTTTGAAGACTTGCTCCGGGATCGGGAAGGGCGAGCTCTGCAGTACATATTGCAGACGGGCCAAGGCCATCATTTTGAATAGAACGGCCCTGCCCATGAAGGAGACTGGGAGGGTTTGCCAATGCTGCACGTCACTGTGCAGGTGGTTCAGTTGTGTCTGCACATTGAGCTGGAAAAACTCAGTGTCGGACGGCGTGACCCAAAACCCCAGATAAGGAAACGCTGCGCGCCAAACAAGGCCCTCGCAGCCGGGCACCGCTTGCGGCTGGGGTCCCGCCAAGACATAGCCCAGGGATTTGCTCCAGTTGATACTATACCCGGAGTATTCCCCGAACGTGCGTAACACGACCATTAGTCGCCGTATGGAGTCTGACGGCCACTGGGTGTAGAGCAATATATTGTCCGCATATAACGATATGCGTTCCTCCCATCCACCTCCCATATCTATACCCCAAACCCCCGGGTCCGTCCTCACCCAGTGCACCAGCGGCTCCAATGCCAGGACAAAGAGGGTCGGGGACAGGGGGCACCCCTGTCTGGTGCCGTGACCCAATTGAAATTCCCGCGACATAGTCCTGTTGACCCGAATCCTCGCCAGTGGTCCTGTGTATAGTAGCTTCACCCAGGAGCAGAAGTTGTCTCCGAAACCCAGCCTCTCCAAGACTGCGTAGATGTATCGCCACTCGATACTGTCAAAGGCCATGTGGGCGTCTAGAGAGAGCAGGGACGCCGACACCCCCGACGCACAGTCACCGTCTGCAGGACCCTGAATAGACGGCGCAGGTTCAATCTCATGCTCCTGTGGGGCATAAAGCCCGACTGGTCCGGGTGAACCAGCGACTGGATCAACGCACCCAGGCGTGTGGCCAGGATCTTCCCCAAGACCTTCGTCTCATAATTAAGGAGGGAGATGGGCCGATACGAACTGCAATCCCCTTGTGGTTTCCCTGCCTTATGGATCACAACGATCGTGGCCAACCGTAGGTCCCTCAGGAGCTGCCCAGTCTCCCACGCCTCAAGGAACATGTTGCACATGTGGAGTGCCGTGAGGCTAGCCACACATCCAAATGCTTCCGCTGGGAACCCGTTGGGTCCGGGGGCCTTCCCTGTCTGCAGGTCTCCCATGGCCTCCTCCACTTCTTTGACTGTGATATCTGCGTCTAGCAGATCTCTGTCTGCAGGTTCTTTTACTGGGAGCTGCAGGGGGGGCCAGGAAATCACGACACTCCTGTTCGCCCCTCGCCGTGTGCGACTGATAGACTTCTTTGTAGTATCGCGGAGAAGTGTGGCTCAGGGGTTAGAGGCGGCAGACCCGGAAGCTGAGATCGGCCCTGGACCAGGGTTCAATTCCCCGCCTCGGCGGGTCTTGGGCTCAAAAATTCCACGGACTCGATAATTCTCGCTCCGGTGCCTTCTCGACTCACGGGTTCACACTCAACGACTCTGGGCAATAGCTTGCTTAATCTCCACAACGGCCCCTCGCGGCGGGCTGCCTGGCTTTCACCTTGTGGATACCCTGCCGGGGTTATCTCACAGGGGAATACCAGGACGGGTTCCCTAAGCAAGCGCCGGGAAACCCTTTGTGGGTAGCTGTGCGCTATATAAGCTCAAATACATTTACATTTACATTTACATCGCGCAAAGTCTTCCGCGATTGCCGTGCTTGTGGTGCTCACTGACCCATCCGATCGCTCTATCTTCGGCACCCAACTGCGGTCTCGGTCTCTCTTTTCCAACCAGGCGATCATTTTATTCGCCTTGTCTCCTAGGTCGACACCCTCCGCTGTGTGGCTAGCGCGTGTGATCTTGCCTGTTCCGTCAGGACATCCGGTATTTCTTGGCTCATGAGGCGTGCCTTATGCAGTCTGTCTCGATCCTGGATCGCAGTGATCCCTGCCCCGTTTTCCATAGCCAGAAGCTCCGATTCCAATTGTTCCACCTGCGCATGCTTGTTCTTACGTCTCCGCCCTACCTCAGCCTGTACAAAGTCTCTGGCTACAGTCTTGTATGCCTCCCACACTATCCCGAAGGGAGTCCCCTGACCCTACGTTGTCCTCAAAGTACAGAGCAACCCTCTCCCTGAACCTCTCCTGAAAATCACGGTCTTTGAATACAAAGGAGTCAAGCCTGGGTGGGGCGCTCCAATCCCGCTTGGGCCCCATCAACTGAACCCCGACTGGCGCATGGTCAGAGATACCCCTGGCCTTGTGATGTCCATCACGAAACAGGTTCACGCCTGCGTGAATATGCAATCTATCCTAGAGGAGGACCCATGGGCTGCGGAGACGTGTGTGTACTGTCTCATGTGCGAGTTATGTGTTCTCCACAGGTCGATCAGACCCAGTGCCTGGACAAAATCCCTAAGGTGGCTCACCCCTCCCCTACCCAGTGTAGACGTTGATCTGTCTAGTTCTCTATCCATCACATCATTCATGTCCCCTCCTATGACCAGTATTCCCAGAGGCATTTCTAGCAGGAGCTTCCCCACATCAGGAAGCGTGGACGCATGCAGCTTCGGAGGTACAAATAATGAGCAGAAGTTTAAGGTGCGGCCCTCCCATTTCACAGACAGTGCCACATACCGGCCCAAGGGGTCTGACCAGCATTTCCCCAGGACCAATGGTAAGGAGTTCTTAATGAGTATGCCCACTCCCCTAGATCCGGATGTGAAGCCCGAGTGAGCGGAGGGTGTAACCAAATCTGTTTAGGGCCTTGTTGTGGTTTCCTAGCAGATCGTCTCCTGTAGGTGGACAGCATCTGAAGTATGTCTGCGGAGGTACTGCAGCACCACAGTGCGTTTGATCTTATTCTGCAGGCCATTCACATTCCAGGATAAGACGTCTATGGGCTGTGCTTTATATGTGAGTGGCTCTACCATTGTCTCTGTTGAATCGAATGGGCAATGCCCACATCTCCACCCCACCCCCTTCCCACCCGTTCCCTGTGTGTGTCGATGGAGTCAATGCCTGCAAACAATGCAAAAACAGAAGATAACACCCAAAACATTCCCCCCTAACCCCCCTCTGAACAACCCCCCACCCTGCTACCCTGCTAATCCGGGCAACCATGCCAGACATCCCCAACAAGCAGAGCGCCTGTAGCCCTCAGAACGATAAACTCAGGGGTGAGAGGAGCAACCAAGTTCAGCATCCAGGGCTCTCCCCCTGACCCCTCTTCACAGTCCAATAAACAGTCCGACGAGCATCCCAAGCTAGTTCAGTGTCATACATTAAAGTAAGGGCCTTCCATGATCCAGCTCTGCTTCCCCGCCCGACTGGCATCTAGCAATATGGTCAAATACCTGTGCAGGTTATCCATCAAGTCTCTTAGAACCCACTACGCAGGCCGAGGCCTCCCCCCATACAAAGCCAGCCTACAGTGCTGGCAATCATAGTTACCCACAACATTGAGAGGCTGCAAGATCCTACCAGTGCAAGTCCATATAGTCCACCTCCTCACTCCAGGTCCGGTGACGCCTAGAGGCTGCGGGTCCTCCTTGTAGCCTGTTGGTGCTGTCTCTCCCGTTGCCGTCGCGCCCTCCACGTCGACCCTATCGACGAGGCCCGAGACTGGGGGGCCGCGCTCCTCCAGCTTCCCTCCCGGTCCGGGCCCCCACCACTGTTGATGGCACTCTTCCAGCCAGCTGTGGGCCTCCTCCGGGGTGTTAAAGAAGACGGATTTTCTCTCCACCAAGACCTTCAATCGCGCCGGGAAGAACAGCATGTAGCGGAGGCCACGCTCTCGGAGTCGCCTCTTAACAGCGTCAAACGATCTACGCTCCTGCTGGACCTTGAGGGTAAAGTCAGGGAAGAAGCGTATCGTAGCATCCTCCACGCGCAGATCTCCAAGTTGTCTCGCCGCCTGTAGGACTGCATCCCTGTCCCGATATTTGTACGAAAAAGCAGCAGCGGACCTTAAGATGCCGCACCTAAACTCCAGTGCCAATAGGTTTGTGTTCAAGTCAGTTTGATATTGTGCTGCCAACCCCGACACCAGCTGCTGTTTGGCGTCGCTGTGCTCTCCAGATCAGTTAAACAGTTTGGATACTCAAGGGGGCGCACCAAAATGAGAGTCCAAATAAAATAAGTAGAGAAATGTTCTTTATTTATCTTTGTTCAGCAACAAAAGGCATATCAATAAAATAAGTAGTGAGATCAGCCAACGCGTTTCACTCCCTACCAAGGAGTTTCTTCAGGGCTGAAAAAACAAATAAAAGACAAAATATTCCCATCAATTTCCTGCATAGCCAAGCGTGTACATATTAACCCATTTTGCTTTACCTCAATGGGCATTCTTTATAGAGTACATCTTTCCCTGGAGACCAGGGAAAGCAAAGGACGGACACAGTAGCCTATTGCAAAGGAAAGACTGATCAACGAATATTTGTTAACTTTAAAAACTTCGTTTTAAAAACATCCTTTTCTAAACAGTTACCACCACGGAAGGGGGAGGTTTACGTGGAAGAACAGCAAGAAAGGTTCAGAACATCCTTAATACAATGTATGTCTCACAGTTGAAATTCTACTTTAATGTTAAGCATTCCCTGTAAGTAGAGGTGAGTATATCACTATTGATAGAAGAGAACATATATCTCGCTTTGTCTTAACACATTTATATCTATCATCACCATTTCACAGTCAAGAGTAAGTAACACATACATAATTTTATCCTAGGTTGGAGAGATCACACCAAAAAATACACAAATACAGTCTGCACATTTTAGTCTTGTTGTAACATGTACTATGATAACTTAGTAGTATGTGTATATATTTATGACACATATCAACATCATATTCACTCTCTTTTCGATATTTACATCGCCGAAAGAGCCTACCCGTATTCAAGATAGACCGTCCTCCTTTCCATCTATTAGGTTATGTTTCATTATCAGATTGAAATATGTTTCATTATCAACGGGGCATGGAGAGGAGAAGGTAATGATAGAATTAGACACAAGTTATTTGGCAGTGAGGAGTGTACTAACAAGGCTATGGTTCTTACCGCTGCGAGTATATCCGGTAAGTTGTCTTTTGTAAGATCCCTCTGTAGTCACACTGGTATTTTTCGGGTCATTTCTTTATTCCAGCCTATTTCTAATCAGTAAAAGAGACATTGTTTTATATCCAATCTATATTATTATGTTACGCCTGCGGTGTCTTATATATCTTCTTATTATGCATACCTTTAAAAGCCTTTGGAGTATCTCTCTTCCCTTATCTTTTCTTTATATCTTGGACTTTGTAGGTCTTGTCCGAAAA
The DNA here is from genome assembly GCF_964263255.1 of Lissotriton vulgaris. Lineage (NCBI taxonomy): Eukaryota > Metazoa > Chordata > Amphibia > Caudata > Salamandridae > Lissotriton > Lissotriton vulgaris. The sequence goes on along the minus strand of NW_028248145.1, from coordinate 75,219 downwards.
CGTTCTTGTATTTCAAAAAGCTACCCGTCCCTGGTTGTATTTGTTACAGGTGGGTACAGTGCTGGACGGGAGGCAAAAACAAAGTATAGCTATTCAGAATTTGACGCCAAATCCCTCTTGTATTTCTACTTCAACAAGCTGCTATATATTTATATTTTATGTTGCAAGGTCTCCCCTACCCAATATTCCAGTGTCTATGTAGTACAACTTCACAAGAGGAGAAACTAGTTTGTGCAGTAAATTCAGAAGTGGGTTATATCTACATGCTTCTCAAGCCCCTAGTGCTATATCCTGTTCTCATTGCAGACTATTAGCCCAACCTGATATCACAAATGGTCACTGCCAAGGGACACTTTGCCCAATAACAGAATACCCCAGAACAGTAATACCTCTCAAACCATGCTCCTGAACAGAATCCCTGTTGTACAGGCTAAAGACCCGTTATTATTCTAAACAGCCTAACAACTTTCTCCATGGGTTTTTAAAACAATAGCCTTTTAATTGGACAAAAAATAGTTAAACACTCTGAGATAGCCTTCTGTGTGGTCAGTTAAGATAGTTAGATACTCTCAAAATAAAGAGAGGAAAACATAGAGTTTACACAGAAAGTAGTAAAAACTTACTTAATTGTGTGCCAAAAGTATATTAATTATGTGCCACAAATATTAGTACTACCATTTCTATCATATCCCTAGGATATTGGCTATTAAAAAACCAGTATCTATGTTTGCTAAGCTCCTAGCCCTGTCTCTCACCTGTGGTTACCGTTGTCAGTTTCGGCGTCTCGGCATGGCTGGTTCCAGGCTGAATTCGCCATTAATTGGAACCGCCTTATATACAGATAGTAGTTAGCCCATTGGCCGATTTATTTATGCTCCTGTGGTTGGTTGCATAGACTAAGTTTTTTCGGGCGCCATCTTGGACTAGTCAAATTCTGCATAGTATTGCTAGTATGGCGCTACTATGCAGAATTTGACTAGTCCAAGATGGCGCCCGAAAAAACTTAGTCTATGCAACCAACCACAGGAGCATAAATAAAACGGCCAATGGGCTAACTACTATCTGTATATAAGGCGGTTCCAATTAATGGCGAATTCAGCCTGGAACCAGCCATGCCGAGACGCCGAAACTGACAACGGTAACCACAGGTGAGAGACAGGGCTAGGAGCTTAGCAAACATAGATACTGGTTTTTTAATAGCCAATATCCTAGGGATATGATAGAAATGGTAGTACTAATATTTGTGGCACATAATTAATATACTTTTGGCACACAATTAAGTAAGTTTTTACTACTTTCTGTGTAAACTCTATGTTTTCCTCTCTTTATTTTGAGAGTATCTAACTATCTTAACTGACCACACAGAAGGCTATCTCAGAGTGTTTAACTATTTTTTGTCCAATTAAAAGGCTATTGTTTTAAAAACCCATGGAGAAAGTTGTTAGGCTGTTTAGAATAATAACGGGTCTTTAGCCTGTACAACAGGGATTCTGTTCAGGAGCATGGTTTGAGAGGTATTACTGTTCTGGGGTATTCTGTTATTGGGCAAAGTGTCCCTTGGCAGTGACCATTTGTGATATCAGGTTGGGCTAATAGTCTGCAATGAGAACAGGATATAGCACTAGGGGCTTGAGAAGCATGTAGATATAACCCACTTCTGAATTTACTGCACAAACTAGTTTCTCCTCTTGTGAAGTTGTACTACATAGACACTGGAATATTGGGTAGGGGAGACCTTGCAACATAAAATATAAATATATAGCAGCTTGTTGAAGTAATAATACAAGAGGGATTTGGCGTCAAATTCTGAATAGCTATACTTTGTTTTTGCCTCCGGTCCAGCACTGTACCCACCTGTAACAAATACAACCAGGGACGGGTAGCTTTTTGAAATACAAGAACGTTTTCGGACAAGACCTACAAAGTCCAAGATATAAAGAAAAGATAAGGGAAGAGAGATACTCCAAAGGCTTTTAAAGGTATGCATAATAAGAAGATATATAAGACACCGCAGGCGTAACATAATAATATAGATTGGATATAAAACAATGTCTCTTTTACTGATTAGAAATAGGCTGGAATAAAGAAATGACCCGAAAAATACCAGTGTGACTACAGAGGGATCTTACAAAAGACAACTTACCGGATATACTCGCAGCGGTAAGAACCATAGCCTTGTTAGTACACTCCTCACTGCCAAATAACTTGTGTCTAATTCTATCATTACCTTCTCCTCTCCATGCCCCGTTGATAATGAAACATATTTCAATCTGATAATGAAACATAACCTAATAGATGGAAAGGAGGACGGTCTATCTTGAATACGGGTAGGCTCTTTCGGCGATGTAAATATCGAAAAGAGAGTGAATATGATGTTGATATGTGTCATAAATATATACACATACTACTAAGTTATCATAGTACATGTTACAACAAGACTAAAATGTGCAGACTGTATTTGTGTATTTTTTGGTGTGATCTCTCCAACCTAGGATAAAATTATGTATGTGTTACTTACTCTTGACTGTGAAATGGTGATGATAGATATAAATGTGTTAAGACAAAGCGAGATATATGTTCTCTTCTATCAATAGTGATATACTCACCTCTACTTACAGGGAATGCTTAACATTAAAGTAGAATTTCAACTGTGAGACATACATTGTATTAAGGATGTTCTGAACCTTTCTTGCTGTTCTTCCACGTAAACCTCCCCCTTCCGTGGTGGTAACTGTTTAGAAAAGGATGTTTTTAAAACGAAGTTTTTAAAGTTAACAAATATTCGTTGATCAGTCTTTCCTTTGCAATAGGCTACTGTGTCCGTCCTTTGCTTTCCCTGGTCTCCAGGGAAAGATGTACTCTATAAAGAATGCCCATTGAGGTAAAGCAAAATGGGTTAATATGTACACGCTTGGCTATGCAGGAAATTGATGGGAATATTTTGTCTTTTATTTGTTTTTTCAGCCCTGAAGAAACTCCTTGGTAGGGAGTGAAACGCGTTGGCTGATCTCACTACTTATTTTATTGATATGCCTTTTGTTGCTGAACAAAGATAAATAAAGAACATTTCTCTACTTATTTTATTTGGACTCTCATTTTGGTGCGCCCCCTTGAGTATCTAAACTGTATCCCTGTCCCGATAATTTAATATCCGCGCGATGATGGTTCTCGACGGGGCCCCGGGGCACGGCGGCGGGATCGGCGCCCTGTGCGCTCGCTCTATGACAAAGAGCTTAGGCAGTCTGTTGGGTTTCAGGGTGTTCAAAATGAGGTCCTACAGGAACAGTTCCACGCTAGCCCCTTCCATTTTTTCCGGCACACCTACCACCCTGAGGTTGTTCCTTCCGGCTCTTCCTTCCTGGTCCTCCAGTCGTGCCGGCATTTGCCACTGTTGTTGCGTGAGCTGTTGGACCTGTTGCTGCAGCGTTTTAGTGGTCCCCTGAAGTTCCGTAATGGCGGCAGCATTTTGCGTAGCTTTTTCAGATGTTTTGTTCCGGTCCGCCCACTGAAGCGTCAACTCAATAGACATTTTGTCTATCTTAGATTCCAGTGTGGTGCCCAGTGACTGTATGGCCTGCATAATGAAGGAGAGAGACGGCTTCCTGGGCTCTTTAGACGACCCGGGGTGGGCCAGACCACTACCGCCCGGGTCCGCCTTGTAATTGTCCATGGTGTTGGACTGGGTCGTTGTGAGTTTTTTGTTCCTCGTGGCCGACTAGGTCCCTCACGCCCCTCACCCACTGCAAGGAGGGGGGGCAGCTGGTCGCACTCCCTTTCCGTGCAGGGGAGAAGGCAAAGTCCACACCACTCCTGGACACCCCAGCACCGAGCAGCACTCCTCGCCTCTTCCCCGCGCTCTCGCCGCGGTGCGCCCGGTACCTGAGGCCCGCGTTGCTTCACGAGGCCCCCACTGTGTAGGTCGCGCCTGGCATTTAATTTGCAGTCACCAGCCTCTGGGGTCCTGGGTCCGGATTTTATTTTCTCTTGACGGCTCCTCCATACGGGACAACACAGGGGCCCCGGTTGGTGTGGGCACGGCTCCCAATGCGTGAGGCCCTGCCGCCCCACCACTGTTTTCCCGCCGGCTGTGCGGGCCCGTATGTCACGTCGCCACTCCCCCGGTAGAGAAAAGGAGGAGGGGGGAGTCTGCGTCTGCTGCCTCGGTTCCGGGAAGGGAGGAGGAGGCCTCACCTCGCCTCGAGCAGGGCCCCCCCGGGGCCGGGTATCACGGAGTCCGTCACCTCGCCTCCCCGTCTCGGCTTGCTGATCACTCGAGGCCAGTGCTGCAGAGGCGGGCCTCTCCCGCACAGGCCGCACATGTCTGTCCCCGTTTCTCCGCCACCCGGGGTCGGCTTGAGACCGGGAAGGCAGCGGCAGGCGTCGGAAGGGCAGATCTCCCCGATGCCGGCACGGGATGTCGTCTGCCTGCAGGATAAGTTACGGATTTTAGGGGTTCTCGGGTTCACCACTGGAGCGCCGCAGATCTATGTGCTAGTGATAGCGGTGGGTGACCCAATATACCCTTGCGGGCTTGGGCAGTCAAAGTATTCTAAGGAAGGTTGCCAGCAAGGGATTTATTTGGCACTTAGAGTTTGACAGTGTAGTGCAGTCTATGTTGCTAAGCAACATAGACTGCACTACACTGTCAAACTCTAAGTGCCAAATAAATCCCTTGCTGGCAACCTTCCTTAGAATGCAGATCTATGTGGCCATCTTCGTCGCGGCCAGGCCACGCCCCCGGACGGCGGCCTTTTTAATCTTCACCAGTGTGTATTGCTAGAAGTTTCCGGAGAGGTCAGTGTCCAAGTTTAAATACATGGACGTCATCAGGAAAGCCCAGCTTACGGGGGTGGGCCCGCATGGCTTGGTACCAGGAGGCTAAATGGGGGAAGCTGGATACCGATTTGTGGCAGCATACGATGAGGCTCGCAGGGTCGGGAAAGCCATATTTACTGCGAGTGGCCTGCCCATATTTTACCAGCCCTTTCAGGGCCTCCCCACCCACGGAGGGGTGGGGGCAGGGGCCAAGGGCCAGTTGAGCTCCCCAAGTACCCGTTGGGACTACAACAAAGGGGCGTGGGTGCGGGAACGTTGCCGGTTTCGCCATGAATGTTCGGGATGCGGAAAGTTTTGACATCCCCTGGTCAAGTGCTGGGGAGCCTCGAGGCAGCAGCAAGGGGGACAGCAGGGCCAGACAGGGGGGGTTTGATCAGGGACACAACAGCAAGCAGGGGTGGGTAGAGGGGCCAAAGGGCCTGGACCCAAGGGCTCGCACTCCAGTTAGGGTGGACCGTTTGGTGGCGGCTCTACAGGGCTATCTGGATGTAGGAGCTGCCACGCGGTTGCGTTCGGGGTTTCTGGAGGGGTTTCGACTGGGTTACGAGGGGCCGCGGCAGCGGAGGTGGGCGGACAATTTGAGGTCTGCCAAGGAGCACCCGGAGGTGGTGCGGGGCAAACTGGATAAGGAGGTGAGTGAGGGTCGCATGGCTGGACCCTTTGAAGACTGCCGTTGGTGGATTTAATTGTGTCCCCCATTGGGGTAGTGCCAAAAAAGGAAAAGGGGCAGTTTTGCCTCATTCAGCATCTGCCATGGCCCGAAGGTGGCTCTGTAAATGATTACATTGATGAGCGGCAGACCACAGTGTCTTATTCATCTGTTGAGGCAGCTGTGTCCTTGGTGATGACCTCGGGCGCAACAGCAAGGATGGCAGAGCACGATATCAAGTCGGCTTTCCGGCTGCTCCCAGTCCACCCAGACAATTGGGGCCTACTGTGGATCCAGTTTGATGGCCGCTGGTACGTGGACAAAGCGTTGCCCATGGGCTGCTCGATATCTTGCGCACTGTTTGAGTGATTCAGTACGTTCTTACAATGGTTGTTCATGGAACGTACTGGTAATCAAGGAGTAACGCACTACCTGGATGACTTCTTCTTGGCCGGCACCCCAGTCTCCATGGACTGCCAGGTGGCACTGGACAGGTTTCAGGAGCTTATGGGGGAATTGGGGGTGCCATTGGCACTGGAGAAGACAATGGGGCTGTGCACAGTGCTGTCATTTTTGGGAATTGAGCTGGAATCCGAGGCAATGGAGGCCCGTTTACCAGCGGAGAAAAAGCAGCAAATGTTGGAGCTGCTGGAGGTCATGTTGGCACGACACAAAGTCACGGTGTTGGAAATACAGGTGCTATTGGGGTACCTCAATTTCGCTTGCAGAGTGGTGTGTGTGGGGAGGACCTTCTGTAGGAGATTGGGCAGAGCCTTGGCGTGACGGAGGCCACCGCATCACCACATAAGGCTGTCTGCGGATATTCAAGAGGACTTGCAGATGTGGAAGTTCTTTTTGCAGAATTGTAATGGGATCTCCATGCAGAGGGGGGATGACCTGGTCTGGAATGTGCAAATCTTTTCAGATGCGACGTGGAGCGACGGTTTCGGGCTGTACTGGCAGGGGAGGTTGTGTGTGGAGAAGTGGCCACCTGAGTGGGCGGGAGGTGGTAGAAGCATCGCGTTTCTGGAACTCTTCCCATTGGGGGTGGCGGTATCGCTTGGGGGGACCTGCTGGCCCACAGATGGGTGACTTTCCATGTGGATAACATGGCGGTGGTGGAGGTGGTAAATCGGCAGCGGGCCAGAAATTCCATAGGTGCTGAAGCTAATGCGATTGTTTGTGTTGGGCTGCTCGTGCCATGATATCGCTTTTCACGCAGTGCAGTGCTTGGGGTCGACAATGACATAGCGGATGCTTTGTCTCGTTCGCAGTGGGGGAGATTCCGTGGGTTAGCCAAGGACGTGGATCAGGACCCGACCGGCATCCCGGCGCAACTGTGGTACGTAGGCAACACCGGATGTGGTGTGCGGAGAAGTGGCCCCCAGAGTGGGCGGGGGGCGGTAGAAGCATAGCGTTTCTGGAACTCTTCCCATTGGGGGTGGCGGTATCGCTTGGGGGGACTTGCTGGCCCACAGATGGGTGACTTCCCATGTGGATAACATGGCGGTGGTGGAGGTGGTAAATAGGCAGCCGGCCAGGAATGCGCAGGTGCTGAAGCTGTTGCGAGTGTTTGTGTTGGGCTGCTTGCACCATGATATCGCTTTTCACGAGGTGCATGTGCCTGGGGTCGACAATGACATAGCGGATGCTTTGTCTCATTCGCAGTGGGGGAGATTCCGTGGGTTAGCCAAGGACGCGGATCAGGACCCGACCAGCATCCTGCGCAACTGTGGTACATAGGCAACACAGGATGTTGCAGCTGGTTTTAGGGTCATTGGCGGAATCAACGAAGGTGACTTATATGACAGCATGGGGGAGTTTGTAGCATCTGGAGCGAGATGGCGGCCTTCGGGAAGTGGGAGACAGGAGGACGTTACACAGATTATCCTGTCGCTAATTGAGAAGGGGCTCACATGTATTACGATAGCGGGGAAGCTGGCGGGCATTGCTTTCATGGGTAAACTCCTGTGGGTTTACGCACCATCTACAGGGGAGCTTGGCTCTCGCATGCTGGAGGGTGGGCCCGAGAGTGTGGGAAAGGGTGCCGGGTCAGACAACCATTGTCGTTGGATCAGCTGGAACGGGTGTTGGGGGCATTGCCTAGGGTGTGCTCTGACGAGGGAGAAAACCTCCTTTTTGCAACGTTAATGTTGTGGATGTTTGCGGGCCTTTTCGGATGTCTGAATTGTTGGGGGCCAGGGGAGATGCTGGGATTCTGTGGGCGGAGGTCTCTTTTAGAGGGACTGAGATGTGCCTTTGGCTGCGTAAGTCTAAAACAGACCAGCGGAGCGTGGGTCGTTTGGTGTCCTTGATGACGGCGGAGGTAGAAGGGATATGCCCTGTGAGGTGGGGGTTGAGACTAAGGCTGGGGCGCAAGCGGACGGGGAGATTTTGAGGCATGCGGACGAGTGGAAGGTGACGGGCGCGCAGCTGCTGCGATCTTGCGCAAGGCGTTAGATTGGCTGGGTTTGGACGGGAAGGGCGATGGCACACATTCCTCTCGGATTGGCTTGGCGTTGGAGGCGCACAGCCGTGGCTGGGGGCGAGGAGACATCATGCGTTTGGGAAGGTGGGCGTGAAACTGCTACAGGCGCTACGTGTGTTGCGTTTTTAGCCAATGATTGCACGGTTAGGTGTTGCTCCTGTATTTACTCTTGTTTCTCATTTCAGGTTTGGTGGCGGGTCCCCTCGCCAGGGATATGGCGGTGTGGATCGTGGGCCATTCCTTTGTTAAAAGGGCCCAAGTGCAGGTCCGGTCCAGTTATTTCGGAGAGAACCTCGGGTTTAATCCTAATGTTTTTAATGTGTGCTGGAAAGGGACATGCTTTGGAGGGATTTGATGGCAACACTTAACGGTCTGTTGGTGGCGGGTAGGTGTCCGGATGTTTTGGACGAGAGACGGGGTTGGTGTTGATGAGGGCCATGAAGAGGGACCTGGAGAAGTTTAAGAGGCAGTGGGCAGTGAGTCGAGAGACAGGGTTGGTGTTGATGAGGGCCATGAAGAGGGACCTGGAGGAGATTAAGAGGCAGTGGGCAGGTTGCACAGTAGTCTGGACCGAGTTTATTCCGTGTTGAGTGTGGAGAGGTGCATTGAATCGCAGGGCAATAGATAATGCAAGGAAGAAGGTCAATGTCGAAATGGTGCGGTTTTGTAGGCATTTAGGTTTTTCGAGAATATGGCATAGGGCCATTCGGTATGATGCACCGGAGTTGTTTAGGGGCGACGGTGTTCACCTTTCATGCCTTGGCATGGATCTTTACTTGTTAAAATTTATAGAGAGGTGCTGTCCAGACTGCTTGGAGTGCGTAGAGGGTGAGCCAGGGGTTTGGTTGGCTTAACGGGGCAGTGGGGAGGAAAAGGGGGAGGCGGTGTAGCCACCTATCCTCCCGCCTTTTCCTGGGTGGTGGAGTCGTTTTTGAAGTTGGCCAAGTTTGGCTGGAGTTCGGTAGTTTATCGTTAAGTTTGGGGAGTTGGTGAACAGGAGCGGGGAAAGGTTAAGCAGGTTGGAAGTTTACATTAGAGGTTCGTTAGTTACAGTTGCAGGAAGGCAGATAGGATTGTAAGTCTTGGGAGGGTAGGATTTTAAATGTTATGTGATAAGATTGTGTATTATTTAATGTATTGGAAGTTATACATTGTATGTTGCAGGGTGTTTTTTTGATATCATGTGGGGATCATAGGGGTGGGGGGAGGAAAAGGCAAGGGTTCAGGTAATTCGATGTTTAGAGAGGTTTTAGTTTTGTAAGGCAAAGTGCCAGTTTAAATATAATTGTGATGTGCACCTGTTTCAATAAAGCAGCCTTTTACACACACAAGTGGTTGTCGGTTTGGCTTGCCCCCTCATCCCTCCCAAGGGAGGTTTGGGGGCAGCCAAGCACCGCGAGGTCTGCACCCCGGGCAGATTGGGAGGGGGTGGGGGCAAGACGGGAGCAGCCATTTTGTGGCTTTGGGCTGACTTGGGAGTAGCCCAAAGGCAGCCCAATTTCAAAAAGTAGCCCAAGCCTATTTGAGGGAGTCCAGCGCTTTCCCAGCCACCACCTGTATGTTGCAGGGTGGGTTTTTTTATCATGTGGGGATCGTAGGGGTGAGGGGAGGAAAAGGCAAGGGGTCAGGTAATTCAATGTTTAGAGAGGTTTTAGTTTTGTAAGGCAAAGTGCCAGTTTAAATAAAATTGTGATGTGCACCTGTTTCAATAAAGGGCCTTTTACACACACAAATGGTTGTCGGTGTGGCTTCCCCCTCATCCCACCCAAAGACCCAATGTGGAGTCCGTACTGTGCCCCCCACTTCCCTCAAGTGCCCACTGGGGGACACCTTCCATTTGCCCTTCACTTTGAAGTTCACCTTTGCAGTCCCCAACACTGGGATCCCTCTAAGAAGCCTGGGGGCTCCTTCATCCCACCCGTCCACAGTGCTGGGTTGTCCTGGTCCTCCTTCCCGCACTAGGCTTTTCTCAAAGAGAGGGCCCCAGCCCTCTGGTGGCGCAGATGCTCTGGCGAGCCCCCACGGAGCGGGTAACGCATCTCTGCCAAGGATGTGCTTGCGGCCCCACCCCAATCCGCCCTTCTTAGCCGCCTTACCTCAGGGCAATTTGCAGGCCACCACTACAGCCGCCACACCACGAGAAATGGCCCTCGCCAGGCGAGCGAGGTCTACCCATGCCTCCTCTAGAACTCCCGGCCGCAGCAGGTCAGCTCGGCCCTCCACACACATGGGTACGGAGTGCTTGGCTGACCGCCTCTGCTTTTTCTGCCCTTGAGACCGACGTCCTGGACAAAAAACAGCAAACTCCCCTACGCCAATGAGCACTGCAACAGCAATATGCTGTTGCGCAAGGGGTAAGGAGCTAAAGAGAGGCTGACCCTCTCTAGTCCTATATAAAAGCTTCCCCTAAATCCCTCCCCCGCCCACTACCCTCCTATCCCATCCTGCCACGTTCCATAGGAAGACTAAGTTGTGCCCCTACTTCTCATGGGACTCTCCATAGGTGTGCATAGGAGGGAATCCCTGTGACAATGGATGCGTAATTCTATTAGACTCAAGCTTGCATTGGGAGATCAAGTTTAGACGAGGATTTGGACCTTAAAATTAACTATATACATACGGAAGAGTCTATCAGTGTGCGTTTTATGAGAATGTTGAGTGCCCACTCCAAAACAATGTGCCCAGTACCTATATAGTGTTAGAGTTTGATTGTTTAGAGGGAGAGAATGAACGAATGGGTGCATATGTGCTCTCAGGAGTGCACTTGTGCAGGTTTACATGGATTGCAATGTGTGAACAGTCCCATATTCAGGATTGCTTCAATAACTCATGCTTATTCAGTGAATGTTGCTCTACCTGTGCGTTTGGAGTCTGAATTCCCAGGATTCCGACATGCAGAATTGTTTGATCACGCAAAAGCTCTTAGTTGTTCATGTGTGTCAGTGCTTGTTAGTGAGCATTTTTCCGCTGTCTGTTCCTTTTGTGCAGCTCTGTGTGTGTGGGTTTATCTGTATGTTTGAAGACTGCTGCATTGATTTGGATGCATGTGCCATGGTTGTAGTAGTAGTGTAAGCGTTTGGGTGTGCATGTGCTTCTGGGAGTTTGTGTTGTCCTAAATAAAGCAGGCTTCCAGGTGTGCAGGCTGCTGTTCCATAGCACCCATGTCTTCTGTCATTTGAACAAACTGTGCTCCATTACTTGGAGCTTGTGAATTGTAGTGGTTTACTTTCCTCCTGGGCACCTAGTCAGTTGTTCCCTAATGATCCTTGATCCTGAGAGCTAAACGCTTCTACCCAACTCCCACCTTTGCGATTATGATGGTACTGTGCAAAGCATTAGTCCTTCACTGTCATTTCCAGCTGGGACTTGTGTGCATTGTACTTGCTGTCTCCTTGTATACAGTTTCTGGCTGTGTCTGATCTACAGATATACATAAATATGTTACTTACAGTTTTTAAAATGTTATTTTTCGGTACAAAACTAAGTGAGGTTGAAGTTAATTTTGTTCAGAGTAGCAACATTAGGCTTCCCACCCAAACCACTCTCAGGCTGTGCATAATGACAATAATGTACCAATTCCCTTCCAAACTGAAGCACTGCCTCCCTTCCACCTCCCTTGAAAACATAGCAAAGTCTGAATGGCCACATCTGTGGCCTTTTTTCTGATACTCCTGTTTTTGATTAATTGACTTGCAGGAAAACGGGGAAAGCCGGGATGGCTTGCGGGTGGCAGGGCGAGCACGGGGGGATTGCGTGAGGGGGGTCACAGGGGATTGCACGGGAGGATACATTTTATATATAATATTTTTTTTAAAGAATCTTACCTTGCTGCCGGCTGGGTACCGCGTCTCTACTTCTGCTCTCCTCTTAGCACATTGAGAAACAGGAGGCAGGCCCCACTAACCAATCACAACGCTGCAATGCAGCATTGTGATTGGTGAGCACTTAGGCTTCCCTGACCAATCACAGCAGCAACATTGTGATTGGTTTTCGGCGTCCTGCTTGGATACTCAACTAGGGAATGGGGGCCTAGGCTTGTTATCAATGCCGGCTGCAATTCAGCCCGCATGGAGAAGGGGAAAGTGTGCATGACTGGTTTGGGGGGCCCTAGAGGGCCGACCAAACAGTATTTGCGCACTTGAGTGGGCAAACCACTCGGCCACTGCTAAAATAGTAGAGCAGCCCCACTGACTCAGCCGCCTGCAAAGCAGCAGGAAGCAGAACTAAAATTATATTGAAAGTTATTATCCTTTTAGGTTTCTGCTTCGCACTGCTTAAAAGAAGTGGGCGACGCTCCTCCGCCATAGCCGAGGAGTCACCCCTGCAGGAAAACATTATCTTGGATATTTCATAGCTGGACAGCCCCCAAATTATGAGCCCATAACTTATTTTGGCTAACCGAGTTCACTGAATAGCTGCACCATGTATTCCCTGCAATTTGCCAAACAACAACTATATCCATGTGATGGATTGTTGGAAGGGTTCTCTTAGAGCTCTTGCGTGTTTTGCATTTTGTAAAGAAATATCTATCATCAATGTGTTTCAAAATCGTATTGCAGTGTTTTGCTAATTGGTTTTTGCAGTTGAACCCCATACCCATGAAAAATACTTCCCGGCTGTACGTAGCTGTCTCTCAATGTAATATATCAAAAGTCTGATATATCATGTAAAGAGTACAGGGGTTCCCTTATGAGTTGACAGGGGCTTGCTATGCAATCCCAAAGAGCTCTAGTAGGGGGTAGTGTGGTCGAGCAGCCTTATGCTTAACACAGAGGAGTGCAAGGCACTTGCAATTACACATAATGATCAATAAACGACAAACACCACTCAAGAAGGAGATCCACACCAATTTATAAAAATAGCAAGTATCTTTATATATGTTCAGGCATCAGGGTAAACATCATTCAGGTAAGTAAGTTTTTTAATATAAATTCATTTCTCTTCAAAAAGTGAACACTGGAATTTTTTTTAGAGTTATGTAATGCTATCCTATGGAAGGTTGGAAAAGTTCTGCAAACAGATACACCACATCGACTTCTGGGACCAGTCTACATGAGTTAAGGTGAGTGGGTGGCAAGGCCCAAGGCCGAACCAGTAGCACTTCTCCATGGCTGGTGGCGACTCATGCAGAGGTGTCCTTAGGTTTCAGGTTTTCTTACCGAGAGCAGTCATTTTCGAGGGGACCTGCGCGCAGAGGCTGCAGGTGACATTGGGGAGACCACGAGTGGTGAAACCATGATGGACTTGAGCTATGAAGTGCTGGGGAACCTTGTTGACACAGTTGGCCCCCTTCAACTCGGGCCAGGAACAACAGGAGCAGGGGTTGCTTCAGGTGGCAGGTTTTGTCGGTTCCGGAGCACTCAGAGTCTTTGCTTGGAGTTTCTGCATGATGGAGGAGAACAGGTCCTCTGTTCACAGAGGTCTTTATTGAAGGCAGGCAGTTCTCCCAAGGTTCTGCAGTCAACAGCTGCAGGGCAAGACAACTTTGCCGGAGTTTTTGACAAGCGTGGCAGAGAGGCCGGTAGGGTTGATACCAGGTCAGTTGCTTCTTCCCTCCTCTATGCTTTTGTGGCTCGTCGGTGTCCTCTCTCTTCTTAGGTCATCAGTATCTGCTTCTCAGGTGCCAGGGGCTCCCCTAAATACTGCATTTAGGGACATTAGGGGAGTTTAGGGTAGTAGCCAACGGGGTACTGACCCTTGGGGTCACTATCCCCCCTATATGACCACTTTCTTTGGAAAGTGGGCATACCCTATGCAAAATTCCTAAGTATGCCATCAAAAAGATGTATGCTTCTGAAAAATCCCATCTACCTCATAGTAGCCCACCTTAGGGGTGTTACTAGCCTGGAGATGGCGCACCTAGCTGACTAGCTAATTTTCCCACCTGTCCAGGTACCACAGAGTCCAGGACAAAGCGGTTGACTCCTCACCTTTGAGGGGAGCCAGATTTGCATTTCAAAAGCAGCAGCCCTTTGAGGCTTGCCACCCAAGGAAGGCTAATCAGCAAGTCATCCTGTGGGAGGAGGTGTTACACCCTCTTTCCTGATAGGCATTTGTTCTGGGCCTCCTGAGATCAGAGGCTCTCACCCTAGTAGGTTGGAACATTGTCTCGGGTGGCAGGCTGGCAGACATTAGTCAGGTAGCACACCATGTGCTGGTAGGTTTTCAGGGGGCACCTCGAAGGTGCCCTCTTAGTGTGTTTATTTGTAAATCCATCACTGGAATCCGTGTGGGTTTACCAATGTAAGATGTTTGATATCAACCATCCCTATTTTCAGTGAATCCATCATTTAGCTTAGGGACAGGTTTACACCATTCTCCAGCTCATCTTTTAATATATCTTCCCTGTACACTAGCACTGGCAGTAATAGAACTGACCAGCACAGGGCCATATCTGCTCAGGCAGGTATGCCCTCACATGTAATATTCAGCACCCTGCCTTTGGGCTGTCGTAAGGGTGACATACAAATATACCATGCAGTGTAAGGGGACATGGTACACAGGGATGTGTACATGTCGTGTTTACACTTTTATCTGCACCATGACATGCAGCCTGTGATAGCAGCCTTGCATGTGCTTGGTGAGTGGTCCCTTAGGTTGGCACAAATCGCGCTGCTGGCCTTGGGGACCCTCTTTAGTACTACAGAAGGTGCTCAAGGTTTTGTCAATTGGGGTAACAAGTGTACAGTTTTGGGAAAGAGCTCTGGCACTAGGGAGCTAGTTAGAAGGAACTCAGTGCACTTACGGTCGAAATCACAACACTTACTAGGTAAAAAGTGGGGGTGACTGTCAAAAAGGGGCAGTTTCTTACACCAGCTGATGATGATATCACATGACTACTATGCTTTGCAAAGATGTTGGTATAGTTGACCACTTCGTTGTCTAATTGCCACACATTCCTTTGAATTACTGAAGATCCATGCTTTTAGTTCCTTGCTAATGCCTTCGTGTATTTGGTGCACTACAAAACTTGAGAGCAAGGACTCTACCTTACCGGAACTCCCAAAATTCAAAACCCTCTAGTCTAGTGGACCATAATTCTGCGACTCCATCCTTCTAGCCTGAATCCTTTTCTCGATTGACATACTATGTGCTACTTTGCCATCTAGTGGTTACATAAGGAATAGTCTTTTTCTTTTTTTTTTGTGTGTGTGCATGGGCATCTTTTGCTTTTTTTTCTGTGTGCATGGGCATCGTCTACTACCATTTGGTGGCATGTCTGTCCCATATGCGACATCAGATGTGTGCCCCAGAAGTTCTTGTGCGTGGTCACTATCTTCAGATTCATTTTTTACGCTATTGGGTCTGGAAGTAAGATGTAAGATGGAGGCGCTCCAAAGCAGTTGGCAGTTGAGGAAAACAATGGGTCATCAAGCAAAAAAATGGAGAAAGAGGTGAAAAACATCAGCAAACACTGGAAGCCACACATGCTAAGAAAGAGACCTTTTACAGCACTGACAGATGACTTTTCGGACCGGGAACACATGCAGAGAGGTGAGACTGCAAGGTGAGATGGAGACAGATTCCCTTTTCATTCTTTTAATCTCGTCAAAGGGGACTTTAAACCATTGTATTTGAACAAAACTTCAAAGTGGGGTAATTTACCTGATCACCTGAGCTGGAATAAGAGTCACTTATTGTAAGAATTTAATTAATCTTTGCCCCCATTACTTGACTACATGGGGTCATAATTCTGCTTCCCTAACTGGGCAAGATATTCAATGACTCCTTGATTTTGATTACTGATGCTGTCCTTCTTTTTACTGACCTCTGCTTCAATCGTTGTTCGTTTATATACTTCTGTCCTCATGTGAAGTGTCTGCTACCCCGGTGGGCTCTGATTTGCACTATAGAGAACTGCAAGTAAATTAAAAAACAAAGTAATCTGGGAATCCCGGAAGAGGGGGTGTAGTGGTGGTGGATAATTGTGGGGGAAAGAGGCCAGGGGATGGACGAAGGGGCCAGTAGCGTAACGAAACTTGAAGGGGCCCCTCTGCAAAGCACAATGAGGGGCCACCCCAGCGGTCTGGTCCACCACCTCCCACTTTACCCCCACAAAAATAAGCAGTCACCTAAAGCCGTATTTTCAGCACTTAACTGTGCATACTTCGAACAGCAAATATAAATAGAACGCACTTTGTGTTCTAGTGCTGCCTGAATGATGGGACCCATGACTGATAATTAAAGGGAACAAAGACAGAAAAGTCAAATGACAAATTAATACATACTTTTTCATTTATAACCCAATTTAGTGCCAAAACGAGGTCTTTCCAGGCTCTTTAAACACATGGCCTGCATTTTTCTTTTGGCAACCCTACTTTATATTCCTTTTTATGAAATGCATTCTCACAATACAGTAGTAAATGTACATTTCAAATGGAAGGAATAGGCAGAGTGGGGACCCAGGGGAAACTGGAACCAGAAAGAAACCAAGTCTCAGTAACTAGTTTACAGAGGTATGTTGACTGGGCAATACAGTACAAACTTGGAATTCACACAGACTGGGTTGAAGGTAGCAGAACTTACCCAAGCCTCAATATGGATACCTTCACAAGGATAATATACACTCGCCAAACCATCAAGCCATACTATTACAGTTTAGGAATGGAATCCCCACTTGAGAGCCTGCACAGAATGCATCACAACCATACACTGTTTTCTGCACAAAGAAGCCAAGTAGGTAGCGAATGTTGTGCCATAAAATACCCAGTAAAATAAAACGAAACAACAATTGTAAAATACCAGTATTTAAATAGATTATGTTGGGTGCCTAACGTAAAACAGATCATTTTCAAAGATCTCCCAGTATCTACAGTGGAGAAATACAGGGATATCGTCAGCATCGCACCCGGTACCCATAACTACCAATGCACCTCAACTTAATCTCAGAAGGTAGCAAGAGTATAAGTCTACCTCCCAACCATACATTCCCTGGTCTTTCTGTAGAATACAGGGGCCAGTCGTCACCATTTCGGTTAGGGATTGGTTTGGCAAAGCAGATGTGCTTGCTTACTACTGGAACTCCAACTACTCAGCATGAATTAACTTTAGGCTCCTATTGCTGTATGTTTAAGCATTTACTCAAGGTGAGAAGTGAGGACATGACTGATGAGCCCTATTACACGTTTGAGAAGTCGAGTGGTAATTGGGTTTGTATAGAGAATCATACCCTTGATGAGACAACAAAGTGCATTAATGGATGGTAGCATGCTACACGAGTAGGTAGTGCTTGATTTTAAGTGTTAAGTTACAAGGTGATCTGCTTAGGAAGCATTTTGGTGTTGTATATGATTGACCAAAGAGATGCTGTTATCAGTGATGCATCATAAAATGATGGTCCGCCCCTGCAGAATGTGAAGAGGGGCCAACGAGTCTTCCATATTTGACAAATATTCATTGGCTTGTCGCGCAATGGGGCCTCTTTGAAGGGGTTGGGGCCACTAAAGGATTGCCCCCCTCCCTCCCAAGCCACAGGAGTTGACAGGGTCTGTTTGACGCCCCTTGTTCTGCTCAGTGGCATAACGCAAAATGATTGTGCCCCCTGCAAAATGTGATGAGGGGTAACCGTGTCTCCCATATTTCATGGATAGTCATTGGCCTTGGTCTGAATGGGGGCCCCTGAAGGGTTGGGGGACCCCTGTGCCACAGGAGCTGTCGGCATCTGCGTTAGGCTCCTGGCTCTTATACTTTGTTGTAGTCCCAAGTTTCTGCTGAAATGTATCAAGATCTCCTAAAATGGAATGCAATTTATCTTCACATTAAAGTCAGGGTCACTGGAATTATGCGGCAGGGGAGCAACAAACTATGTGGCAAGAAAATGAAAACTTTGCAGCATAACAGAGCACATTTATTTATAGTATAGCTTTAATATTTTGTAACATTTACTCGTGGCAATACTGTCTGGCCAAAAATATCACCTCATTAGTCCCAGTTTAACAACTAAATAATGAAATAAGCAACTAAGGGCTAGATGTAGGTAATTTAGATTTACCGATTCTAAAATACCGAATTTTACCGATTCGGTATTTTAGAATCTGTAAATCTGATGTGGGCAATAATTCGGTATTTTTTACCGAATCGGTAAGATTCGGTATTTACCGATTCGGTAAATACCGAATCGGTATTTGCTATTGAATCCTATGGGCCTTGAAGCCCATAGGATTCAATAGCAAATACCGATTCGGTATTTACCGAATCGGTAAAAATACCGAATTGCAAAGGGGGACAGGGTGTCACTTTGACACCCTGTTGCACCCCTGTAACTGACTTGTGTGCCACATGGCACAGGTGTACATGCACAGATGTGCATGTACACAAGATTCGTTATTTACCATGCAATTGTATTACATGGTAAATAACGAATTCTAAAGGCCCTGTAGCACTGTTAGAAGTGCTACCTACATAGGAAAATACAGATTCGGTAATTTTACAAATTCGGTAAAATTAACCGATTCTGTAATTTTACAGAATCGGTAATTTTACCGATTTGGTAAAATTACCGATTCGGTAAAATTACTGAACCTGTATGTTTTCAGTGCCCCTACATACCAATGTCAAAATACCTGTTGGAAACAGGCCGAAAATCGTTATTTTCGGCCGATTCCGACCGGTATTTTAACACCTACATCTGGCCCTAAAAGAGGACCAGTAAACCTTTTGGAAGTGTCTTCTACTATTCTTGACCATGTCACCACGTTTTTAGTAACTTTTGATCCGTTTGAACTAGAAACAATTTCTTTTATGAAAATCTGCAGATTATGGATTATATATTGCAAATCATTAACTATGCGAAAAGGGCTGCAGCCACAAAATTGCATAATTTCAGTGGCCCAGGCTAATGTACACAAACCACTAAATAAAACTTTGAACATACTCTTTTAACCTCACACAACAAAATCCACCAACACACAATCAATTGATAGCCTTTGCAGTGAGCATCAATGGAAGGCCAGTTTGAGCACACTTTCAATGCCCCGGAAGTTATGGTTGGCGCAAAAGAATTGCGAAGAACATAATCTAAAACTGGATAAAAGAGAAAATTCATCCCAGACGCATGACACAGGCAGAAGAACCTTGTAAGCAACTTTTTAATGTAACAATGGGTGTGGCCGGTGAGTATTTATGTAACTACTGCTCCTGCTTTGATCCAGGAAAAGAATCTCTCGTTTGAGGTTTACCAGAGGGTTATGTTACTTGTCGGTGTCAGTGGTACTTGCTTACTACGGTCGATGCTTGATAATTAATGTTATGTGCAGGTGCGTACGCCCCACTCAGTGTCAAGAGTTATACAAAATGGAGACATTTATCAAAAATGGGCAAGGCAAAGATTTTAGGCAGTCAATCGCTTAATTCTCTCACATGACATGGCCCCGGCAGGATTTCTCGAGCATCAGAACAGGGCTGTTGCTAGAGAATGAGGAAGCAGCAAACTGGTAGTGGATCGTCTCACTCTGGAGCTCACTCAGGAGCAGGGATACACAAACCAAAACCCACAGCTATTAATAGGCTTATCTGATTAAAAATTGCAGGCTTCCGCTCTCTAAAACTGCAGTAATCTTCACGGTGTCCGCACCCAGCAGTAGGAAGAGGAGATTGCACGACCGGTACAAGCCAAGTCAGTCAGAGGGGACTCGGGCATGCGCAGTTCAACTTGCGCAAATGGGCACACTTTCTTTAATGGAGAAGACTGAGACCCTGCCCGGGGCGCGCGAGGCCCGAGCGTGCGCAGTTGAACTTGGCACAATTTAATTCATGAAGAAGAGCCTCTGAGGCTCGTGCGTACCATTTAATTTTTTACGAGTCCTGGGCATGTTGCTGAGTGAGCTGAGGGGCCCCTGGAGCGCCAAGGCCCTTCCGCAGCACGGGGGCTGCGGGGGCCTGTGTTACGCCCCTGGAAGGGGCTTACTCCCCAAAGTTCTAAAACACATCTTCATCTAATTCCCACAATAAGAAAAATAAGCCTACTCCACCCTCAACAACCTATAAGGGTAAACAAGGTGCAGAGAAAACAGGACATTAATCATGAGAATGCTATGGGCTAGGCTCGATCACCTGAGGGGTGATAAATGTGACAGAGCTGAAATCTGGTTCTTCAGTATATCTGTCCCATTGTTGTAGCTTTCTAATATGGAACTCAAGAGGCAGCGAGTCTAGGTGCTGAAGTAATTGGTACCTAAATCTTGTGATGCAGGGCTACAAACCATCCGCAAAAACAGCATTGATGGACAGAATGCAGAACAATGTCATACATTCACCCCAGTACAGAAATCTGGGCCTAAATCCATAATTTTTCTTGCACTCCACACCACCCCAGTTCAGACATGACCATATGCAAATCAGCCTTGACCTTGTGCCTCATGGAACAGTCGAGCCCAAACTGCCAATCCATGCCTTCCCTGGACCGGAATCAAGCATCCTAGGACCTCAGCCGTCTTTAGCCAGGATACCTTGACTCCAGTGGTGTGGAGAGCACAGGACTCACGTCTGAGCATACCCGTCCCACTCGGGGAGACAAATGCGAAAACAACAATTGATGGACAGAATGCAGAATAATGTCATTCATTCACTCCAGTACACAGATCTGGACCTAAATCCATTGTTTTTTGCACTCTGGTCCGGGAAAGACATGGCTTGGCAGTTCGGGCTGGACTGTTCCCATGAGGCAAAGGGTCAAGGCTCATTTGCATATGGCCATGTGTGAACTGGGGTGGTGTGGTGTGCAGATCCCTGTACTGGGGTGAATGTATGACTAAGGGTGGGCGTAGTTCGCGAAGTAGAGATAATAGAAGCTACGCGAAGTGCACTTCGCACTACGCGAACTTCATGTAGCACTACTCGAGCTGCGTAGTAGCATGTTCGCACTGTGCAAGATGCGTTTTCAATGATTGCACAGTGCGGATAAGCATCCAGCACTGGGCAATCATTGAAAATGGCATCTTGCACAGTGCTAGCTGTAGTTTTCTTCTGCTCGAGTAGATTTTTACTCGAGAGGCAGCTTTCTCAACGCGAACCGGTAGTTTCTCATCGCGAGCGGTCGCGAGCATGCGCAACCACTCGCAATGAGAAACCTGACCTCCCTGCTTTGAGAATCTCGCCGGGATGTCATTTTGCTTGCTTGCGGTCGCGAACATGACGTTGAGGACCGCGAACAGGCAAAAAATGACAGCTGCACCACGCTACGCTGCACTACGCGTGTTCGCACTGTGCTACGTGCAGGTCGCGTAGTGCGAAGTTGCGGAAACTTCGCAAACTACGCGAGCGTAGCGTAGTGCTTCACCCAGGGTTATGTATGACATTGTTCTGCATTCTGTCCATCAATTGTTGTTTTTGCATTTGTCACCCCGAGTGGGACGAGTATGCTCAGACGTGAGTCCCGTGCTCTCCACACCACTGGAGTCAAGCTATCCTGGCTGATCACGGCTGATAGCCAGAAACCGGACCTAGGATGCTTGATTCTGGTCCAGGGAAGACATGGCTTGGCAGTTCGGGCAAGACTGTTCCCATGAGGCACAGGGTCAAGGCTGATTTGCATATGGCCACGTCTGATCTGGGGTGGTGTGGAGTGCAAAAAAAGATGGATTTAGGCCCAGATCTCTGTACTGGGGTGAATGTATGACATTGTTCTGCATTCTGTCCATCAACTGTTGTTTTTGCATTTGTCACCCTGAGTGGAACGGGTATGCTCAGACGTGAGTACCGTGCTCTCCACACCAAAGGAATCAAGCTATCCTGGCTGATGGCGGCTGACAGCCAGAAACCGGTCCTAGGATGCTTGTTTCCAGTCCAGGGCAGACATGACTTGGCAGTTCGGGCTGGACTGTTCCCATGAGGCACAGGGTCAGACTGATTTGCATATGGCCATGTCTGAACTGGGGTGGCGGAGTGAGCTAAAGTATGGTGATGGATTAAAGCCAGATCAGTTGACTGAGGGTGAGTATTTGATTTGCTCAAACGCTCCGTCCATCATCCCCTTTTGTACCGCTTTGTTCGCCCTAAGTTGGCAGGGTATGCTCAGACGTGAGTCCCTTGCTCACTTTGCCACTGGATTCAAGATAGCCTGGCTGATGAGGGCTATGTACCCGAAACCGGTCCCAGGATGCTGGTTTCCGGTCCAGGGAAGACATGGCTTGGCAGTTCGGGCTGGACTGTTCCTATGAGGCATAGGGTCTGACTGATTTGCATATGGCCATGTCGGAACTGAGGTGGAGGAGTGGGCTAAAGAATGGTGATGGATTTAACCCAGATCAGTTGACTGGGGGTGAGTGTTTGATTTGGTCAAACACTCCGTCCATCATCCCCTTTTGTATCGCTTTGTTCATCCTAAGTTGGCAGGGTATGCTCAGACGTGAGTTCCTTGCTCACTTTGCCACTGGATTCAAGATAGCCTAACTGATGAGGGTAATAAACCCAAAACCGGTCCCAGGATGCTTGTTTACGGTCCATCGAAGACATGGCTAGGCATTTCGGGCGGGCTGGACTGTGTCCATGAGGCACAGGGTCAGACTGATGTGCATATGGCCATGTCTGAACTGGGGTGGCGGAGTGAACTAAAGAATGGTGATGGATTAAAAACAGGTCAGTTGACTGAGGGTGAGTGTTTGATTTCCTCAAACGCTCCATCCATCATCCCCTTTTATATCGCTCAGTTCAGAATAGAAACAACAATATTCCTTTTATTATCCAGAGCTGTAGCCTTTGTGAAACTAGGTAAGTCTTTTTCTGAAGTTTTTTGAAATTATGAAGTTGTTTTTTATGGGAAACTGGAGCTGGCATTGATTCAGGTTCACTGGGATCAAGCGAGAAGGTATCAACGTCAATGAAGTAGCGAGATGCATCGATCTATCTATCTCTCAGCAGGTTTTGTCGAACTGATAGATGTCTCATGTAGAGGCATACTGATGTAGATATCGGTGGTAGGCTGAATTGATATTAACCCTGGGAGGTAATATCTGCTCCACTAACAGAATGTGTGGATTTTGGGCAGTTCCGCAGAGAACACAGAATTACTGAAAATTCCGCGATCCGCGGCGTAGCGGAATTATTTCCTTGTTTGCGCTTAAAAAATGTGTTTTCGGGTGTGAAATAGCGACTTACCGGCGTTCGCTGATGTGTTTTCCTATCCATTCACGTGTGTCACGAGATTTTGGTAGCCGGCGCGCGTTCACGCAAGAGTGTGCGATCGCAAACACGTAATTAGGTGCGCCAACGGACACCGCAAGAGTGTGCGATCGCGAACACATCATTCAGGCGCGCCATCGGACATCCGGTAGCAGTTTGGTGAAGCTCGAGATGCTGAACACACAAAGGTTGCAATCTGAAGAGGAATAATATCTTGAGCAGCATAAAACCTTCTCTAAAATGATGATTTGGATGAAAAAAACTCCTCAGATTGACATTTGGCTGTACTTTTTTGTGCAAGGAGTTTTATTTTTAAAAGTTTTTTGGAGGAGAAGAAGGGAGTGCCACAGATTCTCCAACTTCCTGTTCCTGCCTAGCAGCCTCCTCCCAGCGCTTTTTCCATCTCCTGTTCATTTTTCATTTGGAGTTGGAGCTGGAAGGATCACTCTTTGTGGCTGCTGCATCATATATCATTGGATTTGAGGACTTTTGGATTTGAGATTTTACAAGTTAGTTTGTGTTGTTGTCTGTTTGATTGGGCATTGCAGTTTCTGCAACTACAGTTTTGGTACTTTTCAGTCATCATTTTTTAAAGAACTGTATTGTGCGTAGCCAGTAGGCCGAGCTAGTTTGGGACTTCTTTTCAGTTAGCAGTATGGAGGAGAACATTGCTATATGCTCAATTTGTCAACATGCTGTTAGGCGGGGTAAGCTTGGTACAAACTATGGTACTGGAGGCCAAAAAAGTTATCTAAAAAAACACCACAGCATCCAGTGGGAGGCTCACCTACTTTGCTTACAAAAAAGTAAAACTGCACCCATTGCTGTTAGTGGGGATGAAGAAGTAGAAGAAGATATGATCGCGGTGGAAGGTGAACAAGAGGGAGACATTTCTAGCCCTGTACCCAGCAGTGTAGTGGTACCACCCAACTCCTCAATAACATCTCAGTGGCGCTGATGTAAGAGTTAGGCTGAGACACCAAGGCAAAAGAGTACTGCAATGAAAACAAGCACTGGCGTTGCCAATAGGTCTTGCAGTAGGAAAGTTGGAGCTATTACAATTGCAAATAACAATGCTTTTTATTTTTGTTTTCATTTTAAAAACATAAAGGGCTTTGTCATTTACAAAACCAATAGCTCCAACTTGCCTACTGCGAGACCTATTGTGCACTGCACAGTGCGGGTGAAAGTGGCACTGCGTGTGTGTGAGTGGCTTTGAGTGAGTTGCGTTGCGTGGGTGAGTGGCGTTGCATGTGTGAGTGTTGTTGCGTGGGTGAGTGGCGTTGCGTGGGTGAGTGGCGTTGCGTGGGTGAGTGGCGTTGCGTGTGTGAGTTGCGTTGCGTGGGTGAGTGGCATTGCATGGGTGAGAGTGGCGTTGCATGTGTGAGAGTGGGCTTGCGTGGGTGTGAGTGGCGTTGTGTGTCTGAAAGTGGTGCTGTGTGGGTAAAAGTGGCACTGCGTGGGTGTGAGTGTTGTTGCGTGGGTGAGTGACGTTGCGTGTGTGAGTGGCGTTGCGTGTGTGAGTGGCGTTGCATGTGTGAGTGGCGTTGCGTGTGTGAGTGGCATTGCATGGGTGAGAGTGGCATTGCGTGTGTGAGAGTGGGCTTGCGTGGGTGTGAGTGGCGTTGTGTGTCTGAAAGTGGCACTGCGTGGGTGTGAGTGGCGTTGCGTGTGTGAGTGGCGTTGCGTGTGTGAGTGGCGTTGCGTGTGTGAGTGGCTTTGCGTGTGTGAGTGGTGTTGCGTGTGTGAGTGACGTTGCGTGTGTGAGTGGCGTTGCGTGTGTGAGTGGCGTTGCCTTTGGGGTCTAGTAGTTCTGCCAATTATTTTAGGCATGCTCCAAGTAAAGTACTAACCCAGATTTGGACTGCAGCAGCATGGACGGGGAACTCAAACAGCTCAATGTCATCAAATCGTCAAATCAAGAGAGAAAAGTTCCCTGCTCTAATCTCATTGCTGCTCACTGATGGGATAGCTTACTGTGCAGACGCTCTGCCAGTCAGGAACCTAGCACACTGCAGCAAACCCTGCATTAGGCACTGTGCTTGCCATGATAACTACTTGATCTATATTCACATTATCGGCATCAACATATTGTGATTAAGCTGCCCTGTGATGAACAGTTTGAGGGGCTTGGCAAATTCATGGGCAAAGAATGCTTCAGCTGAGCAGCCAATCTAATTTTTTACCTACACAAATATTACGCCTAAAAGCTATTTCCCAAATGAATTTGAAAGGGTGCAAACAAAGACATCTGCAGCCGATGGCACAGACTCACTAGGTGTGACAACGGGTGGAACCATGGGGCGGGGTGTTCCTGCTTGTTCCAGTGGGTGATGAGGCTGCTCCTGTGTCCTCGAGTTTTAAAGGAAGGGTGGTGTCGGAAGGGGGTTTGTGCTGGTGCTGTAGGCCGTCCAGCTTTTGCCCTTTGCCTGAATTCCACGTGATTTGCGTGCTCTGCTTCTTGAAAGTATGAGTAGACAGCTATCTGTTGCTGCAGACAGCATTACAGCCTACAACCTATGCTGCTACTGTCAGTAATACTATACCTTCTGGGCGGAGCCTTGTGCTATGCGCGGCCATGACAGAGTTAGGCGAACTAAGCAGACTTCCGAACAGACATCTGTTTTAAAAAATCTGTATTCCCACTGCCAGAAACACCAGTCTTACAGCCTGGTTCAGTAGGAACGGAAGTCAGTCACAATTAGTTGTACGGCATTAACATAAACAAGGCAGAGGTTTGGGCGGTGCAGAGGCAACACCATTGAATGTGAGAGCAATATGGGGTTGGGTGGGGGAATGGATACGAAAGCAACGTGGAGAGTGCCGGAGGGACGTGAAAGCAACATGAAGGGCACGGGAGCAGGGTAGGCAGTTGGGGAAGCGCACAATTCAACGCAACAGGAAAGAGGCAGGTAAAAGAGAGCAGCGCAGGTGGCGAGACGTGCATGAGGAACGCAGCGCAAAAACAAACAAACTCTCCTTCAGTTCTCAATAGGGAAGAAGTGGCGAAACACTCAAAGCTACCGAACTGGAACTGGGTTCCAGTTGCTGCATTGGCTCTCCCGTGCCTACCATAAACAAAGCTTGTACATACACTTCACAAAGCGTTTGAAAAAATAATAGATTTACCTTAAGGGTGATAACAAGCATGTGTTGGCAAAGCATCTTAATTTACAAAATCGGGTCAACGATGGTGCTGCACTGCACAGAATGAAAACAAGGCTGTGTTTGCGGGGAGAGAGAGAGGAGGTGCTGGTGTGGGAGGGGGGAGGTGCTGGTGTGGGAGGAGTGCTGCTAGGGCAAGGCTGTGTTTGCGGGGAGAGAGAGGGGAGGTGCTGGTGTGGGAGGGGGGAGGTGCTGGTGTGGGAGGAGTGCTGCTACGGCAAGGCTGTGTTTGCGGGGAGAGAGAGGGGAGGTGCTGGTGTGGGAGGGGGAGTTGCTGGTGTGGGAGGAGTGCTGCTAGGGGAGGAGAATCCCTGGCCGTGAATGCGCGTGCATGTTTGCTCACGTGATTCACGTGAACTGCAAGAAAACCGCGGGGCTGAAAGCCCTTGGTTTGAAGAGGATTTTGCCGACTTGAATTCTCCCCATTTCCCATTACTGCGGAATGGTAAAGGCGAGACCTAAAAAGTGTGTCGTTGAGCCTAACTGGGTTCAAGAAGACAGCTGCACCACAAAGGAAAATATTCCTGCCTACCATTGACAGCATGCTCAGGTCAAAGGGGCTGTACGAACACAACCACCCAATGGCACGTTTGTACAATGCGACGCTGGCTGAAATATTAGTGCTGGACCTTCTCCCTTTTTATTTTGTGAAATGGGTGGGTTTCCTTGAATTTGTGTCAGCCATCTGCCCTAAATGGAAGGTTCCCAGCCGGTCCTATTTCGCCAGAGTTGCTGTTCCAGCACTACATCACGATGTGTTGGAATTGGTTGAACAAGCTTTGCAGCAGAGTGCTGTTCACAATATCCACCTGACAACAGACATGTGGACCATTTGCCAAGCCACTGATTACATGTGCATCACTGCACACTGGATCTCTTTTGTGGAGGTTAGAGAAAAGATATCTGAAGCAGGTCTTGTTGACACTGCTGAGATTTTTAATGCTACTTGGAAACATGCAACTGCAGCCATGTTCGCCATACAGAAATCTTATACTGCTGCAAACATTTTGAAAGAGTTTAACAGCAAGGTCTTCGAATAGCCGCACCCATGAGGGCTGAACATTAGTTTTGTGGCCGCAGATAATGGCAGTAATGTACTTAATGCCATGGAGCATGGTGCCTATTTTGGGTCCTGTGTTTGGCGCACTGCATTAACATTATTGTTCAAGACTTTCTGAAAAAAGAAGCCATAGTCAATAACTTATTGACCACCTGCCAAAGAATATGCACACATTTCAGCCATTCTTTTAAATCCCGGAAGCAGCTGAGGATCATTCAACGTGAATATAGAATGCCACTCAAAGCAATAATCCAGGAGGTGGCAACATGTTGGAACTCAACTTATTACATGCTTGACCATCTGTTTGAGCAATACAGACCAATCAATAAATATGTCATGCAAAGAGGGGCTGCTACTGTGATTGGCTTGACCCTTCAGATGTACCAATGGTTGCTCGTTAAATGTCTGACAGAGATGCTTCTTCCTTTCGAGGTCTTCACCCGTGAAGTCAGCAAGGAAGACTGTACTATGGGCCAAGTTATCACATTGTTGCACATGCTACAGCAACAGCTGAAGGAGGTGTCTACATAGGTGTGGAGGAAAAAAAAAGAAGCATATGAGTTGGTGGAGAGCTTATCCCGTCGCTTAGCTGAAAATACAAGGTTGCAAACTAAGATTGTTTCAGGTTAACATTACATTTGTGCCACAATTCTGGATCCAAAGTACAAATCGGCACTGAACAGTAAGACTGTAATTCCTTTTTCAGAGGTGAATGCTGTCTGGTACAAAGGTTGGGTAGCTGAGGTAGCCAGTCACTTTGAAAATGAACGGCTGGCAATTAAAGGCCTGCTCCTCAAACCCACAACAAGTACTGCAGCAGGACATCCGGCGTCAAAATCCACTTCAGAGCCTGAGGGCAGCCCGTTTGGCTCAGAGCGGTCACAAACACTATCAACAATAACAGCAAGAACCGGATCATCAGCCCAGGGAAAATCTGCAAAGGAGTGGTATTTACAGCAAGGGTTTGCTAGGTCCAGTGCTGAAGCAAAGACAAAAGAGGGCAAACAAATTGTAGCACCCCTGAATATTGAGCAGATGGTCCAGGCCTATCTGGATGACCCAACCAAGGTCTATAATGATCAAAACCCATTGCGGTATTGGTATGGGAAAATGTGGAGAGGATAACCATGATCAAAATGAATCAGCACTTCATACCATCGAATTACACAATACATGAATCAACACAGGAAGATGAGGACAGCAACATAGGTGATGAAAGTAGTGTGTTGGATGATGATTACCTACTTCTGGTTGAACCCCCAGAGTTTGAGGACAAGCTATACTTCCCTGAAAGCTAGGCTTGAACTTCTTACTTTCTTTTTCCCTTATTTACTTATATTTGTGTGTGTCTGTCTTTCTGGTTAGAAACTTCGAATCACAACTAATCCATCTCCACCGTCTTCTAGTCTTTTTATTGCCATATTGTAGTTGCAGCTTTCTGCATTTCACTGAAGTCCACTCCTAAGAAGTCCTGCTCCTCCATCCTCCTGACTCTCCCTGAATCCATTTCCCTCAAAACAGATGATGACTGGATGTAGAATAGAAGAAAAAAGAAAGTGTTGCCTCGTTGAGTCCCTCCAAAATAACTAAGTGGAACATGATGACTACTATAGCTGCCCTCCTTTCCAAGCCAAGAGAGACTGTCCCTTAGCTTAAGATGAAAAGGAACGGGTAATGAATGATGGCATGCTGACTGAGTGATTTGTTTTGTTGTTTTTTGTTGTGCGTGAAGTGAATTCATTGTGTACTATTATTTAATCTACACACTATCATCATCGGATCCACCCCTTCTGCCTGGGATGATTCATGGTGGCCGGTCGCACTGGGAGCTGCACCGATGCCCACTAACCACGCTCGGGCAGTCATCCCGGACTCTGCACTGTCAATGACCCAGCAAGTGAACACTGTCTCCTCCTTCTATTTCAACACCCTCCACATGCTTCGCAAGATCTACAGATGGATCCCCAGCGGTACCAGAAGGACAGTCACTCAGGCCCCCATCAGCAGAAGACTAGACTGTGGCCACGCTCTCTATGCAGGAACCTCAGACAAACTTCTGAAATTACTACAACGCATACAGAACGCCTCTGCATGCCTCATCCTCGACATCCCTTGCCACAGCCACATCACAGCCCACTTGAAAGACCTGCACTGGCTCCCCGTCAACAAGAGGATCACCTTCAAGCTCCTCACCCACGCTCACAAAGCTCTCCACAGCACTGTGCCAGCGTACCTCAACAAACGACTCACCTTCTACACCCCGAACCGCCAGCTTCGCTCCGCTGACCTCGCCCTCGCCACCGTCCTCCGCATCCATCGAGCGACCGCCGGCAGCAGATCATTCTCCCACCTAAGCAGGAAAAAACCTGGAACACCCTCCTCAACCACCTCCGACAGACCTTCAGGAGCATCCTCAAGACCTGGCTGTTTGAGCAGTAGTAGCACCCCGCCCCGCCAGCACCTTGAGACCCTCACGGGTATGTAGTGCGCTCTACAAATGTACTGATTGATTGATTGCTATCCACCCATACAGTTTCACTCACCCAGGCAGGCATCTTTTGCTTCACCTTCCACCTATCCTTCAACCACCCATGCATGTATTTCCTATCAGCCACCTAAGCATGCTTCCCACGTATCCTTCTCTACCAGTCATTCCTCCTTCCTCCTTCCACTCTTCTTTGCCTTTTCGTTGAACGCATCTATCAAGGTCATCTGATCTGACTTTTAGTCTTCTCCACAGGTGAGTTGAAGTCAGATAGAAGAGGCCATTGGTGACTCAACTCCCGCCGCTAATGCTGTTGCTAATGCTAAGTAAGGGGTGTCTTCTTCAACCGTTGTTCACTACAACTTCATTCTTACTAAGTCTCAACACTACAGTGAGTGTACACCCTTGCAGCAAGTGTAACGTTGATAAGTAAGGAATATAACTTGCCACCACCAGCCACTGCTGCTGGCTCAACCCATGTAGCTCCTGCTGGTGCCACATCTCCTGCTCCCTCCGAAATGGCCGCGTCACCATCGCCGCTGGCCCCGGCACTGGTGGTCGGTAGTACGCCTAGAAAAAAATTACACATTTTTTAGATGCCATATACACCTCCCTCTATTTATTATTTTTCACTAGTAAGATTGAAAAAAAAGTTAATACGTACATATACAATATACATCACTAGTACAAATCGAGTAGTAGAGTAGAGTAATAACTGGTAGTGTTATATGGTCCCTAGGGTCATTCTAGTCTACTCTTTGCTAAGTTAGCCTGAGCCATGCAACCATTTTAGCTTTGTGTCTTTTGCGCAAGTAACCTCGCAGCTTGTTGTGTAAGACACCTTTGATCCCACATGAGCTCATACTGCTATTGTCTGAGCTCTGCCATCAAGAGGTCGAAAAACAAGCAACTTTGTTATGGAGTTCTGGTCAGTCCGTATTGCCTAGCCATAACATGCTTCACTTCTTTGGCTTGACTGAGAAATGCTTGCATTATACTGTCTTACGCGCACCATTTTTCTCATAACAGGCTCAAGATTCCCTTCTATGAACCAGAGCTTTGCAGAGCTTATGATGTAACCAGTACTTCTAGGTTCTAAGGTGAGCGGTCCCTCAGAATTCGCTCAGAGATCTTTTGTCTTCTATGGACTTGTAGTTGTAAAAATGTTTATTGTTTTAATCTTATGCATTTTGCTGTTGGTGCTGGCTTGTATACTGCATTATAGAACAACATACCGAGCTTATTAGTTGAAAATAAACCTTTTGAACTTACATAGACTCTGTGGTATTTGGTGTGGACTTACACGAGTGAGTGAGCGAAAGGGTGTGCATTGCTTCCACGACTCTGAGAGGTTGGGAGTGTTATGTTCTGGGTTGTCTAATCATTGGGTATCTTCGGTGGGTTCGGGGAGCTAGTGAGACACTATAGCTAGTTGGTCAGGGGATTGTGGGATCTGACTGAGGTGTGAGGAAGGTCCAAGCTCCCATCACCAACATTCCACTTTTTTGTGCATAAGTCTGTATGTGCAGAATCCCTACAACAGTAGTAGTATGTATACTATGTACTATCCTATCAAAAATAGTAAAATATCTGGTTGGGCTTTTTGTTGGTGGGAATTGTCGAAAAGCCTCAAGATTAAGAAGACTAGTAGAGGACAACCGAAAGGACTGGACTCAGTGGCTAGAGCTATTGGTGGATCCAAATTTTATTTAAAACCTTTTAAATAATGAGTGGCCAACTGGGCAAACTTAGCTACAGACAGATTAATAGTAGTAGTACAGAGAGTCATAGCAGAGGCAGTTAAAGGTAGTGATTAGAATTTAGAAACAGATAGTCTAGATCAAAGAAGATTTAATAAAAATAGAATTAGGAAACCAAAATAATAGTTCGGAAAAAATAAGGCGCAGTAAAAGGTAGGGAAATATAAATCAAAGAAAAAGCTAATACAGCACACCCATCATGAGTTAAAGTTAGTCCAATAGAAAATACAGTATTATGGACATATGTTAATCCAAAATGAGTAAATCAATCCAAGCTAATTTGAGATTACAGAAAAAGTCCAATAATATACAGGACATAAAGGGTAGTCAACAAGACTCTTCTGTAGAGTACGTTATTTTTATTAATTTTCAGAGTACATACCAGCGTGTAAAACAGCCAACACGTGTTTTGTCTGTACTGATCAGTATTCAGACTTTCTCAAGGCAAAAGATGGATTATCACTGAATCCGTTTGTCAAAACTAAGTTGGTCGAAGATGCACCCGTAGCAATTGTTTGCGAAATTTCCGCTTGCTCGCGAAGCTTTTTTACAATTTTGCGTGCATTTGCGTAACGCGACTATACAAATTCCGCCCACATCTAATTGATATTTGTCTTTAATTTTTGTTTTGATGTTCTATTTCTATAGGAACAAGTTACATTTCATTGTTAGTAAGAACATTACTTTGAATTGGTGACTCTTCAAATGTTATGAGTCTTTTTGTTCAGTATTGGCCACATAGTGTGGTTTGATCAGATCGATGGAGACAAATCTCTTTTCTTTCTTGCTGGCAAGAGGCAGAAGAAGTATTGTTCTTGTTCCTTCGACAGCCAGGACAAGTACAGGCTTTCTGTATGATGGCCCAAATTCCTTTTTGTCCACAATCCTTTCTCTGATCAGATCCCCAACTTTTGGGATCCAAGCAGATGTTGCCGTGACTGATTGGACTTCCCCAGTGGTGGTGCGTTTTACTTGCACATTGCTTTGTAGTGCCCGGAATTCATTATGGTCCTGTAAAACGTTTATTGATGGCAAATTGTTTTTCATCCGCAAACTGTGCTTTCATAATCAAGACCAGGTACCCACATTCTCGTCCCACATAGGACTTCATAAGGAGTGATACCTCCTAGGGAACTTTGTGGCATATTGTTGAGAGCTCTCTTATAAGTGATTGACCCAACTACCACCGAACCGAATGCCCTTGCTGTTAAAGATTGCTTTAAGTCACAGGTTTTCCTCTCCGCAACTGAATTTGCCTTGTGATGGTACGGCAAGGAGTACCGCAGTGCAACACCCAAACTTCCCATGGCCAATTTGTAGGCCCAAGAGCTAAATACGGGGCCACGGTCAGAATGTAACGTGCCAACTGCGTATGTCCCTATGAAGACTTGCAAATCTTTTATAACAGTTCGAGCATCAGCTGACTCTAGAGCATGAATCCACTGCCACCAAGACATACTTGTAAGCCTCAACAAGGGGCCGCAGTGATCCAAGTAGGCACATGCAGGAGGCCTCAACACAATAGAATCAGCAACTATATAACTAGAGAAGTGTGGCTCACTGGTTAGAGCAGGCAGACCCTGAAGCAGAGGTCAGAGCCGGGACCAGGGTTCAATTCCCGACGCGGCAGGGTCTTGAGCTCAAATGTCCATGGACTCGATAATTCCCGCTTCGGTGCCTGACCTAATCATGGGTTCACACTCTGCAACTAAGCTTGCTTAATCTCCACAATGGCCCCCCGCGGCGGGATGCCTGGCTTTCACCTTGGGGATGCCCTGTAGGGGCTATCTCACAGGGAAAAGCCAGGACGGGTTCCCAAGGCAAGCGCTTAGAGACCCCTGGGTTATAAGCGCTATATAAATCCAACATACAATACAATACAATACAACTACCCTGCCAGGGTATATTTCGCGGTCCCCTATGGGATCCTTAGATATCAATGAATGGTGACATAAAATATGTATCAGAGCCAAAAACACATCACACGAAGTTCATTTTACTTTTTTTGGGTTTATTTATTAAATTTGTATGAAAAAGTTCATCTGGATCATTTAGATTGACATGGGTTACATTTAACTCCACATATCATATGAGATAGGGGAAAGGGAGACAGTTTTCTCACAATACATTGATCGAGCAAAAAAAGATTCATAAAATATATACACGTCTCACACACTCCCGGACACACCAACTAAACTCACACTCACTTTCAGACTAACCAGATACAGACACACACAGTCACATACATCTATTCATAACATTCATAATAGTGCATCAAGGCCTGCAGAAAGAATATAATGTGACTGCATAGCCAAAGGTCAGGTTGTGGAGGCAAGCGGGTAGAGAAAGGTAGTTAACAATAACTAGGCTTTAGCCATCCACATTGTTCACGCCAATGCGCGTTTCGGTGTAGGGCCTATTCAGGCCGCACCTTCATCAGGGCGGTGATGTACCAGGGGGTGGGGGCTCACACACTGTAGATAAAACGGTTCTATCATTAAAATTGCATATAGTTATAAAAAATACATTTGATAAACAATTACAGAACATACATAGTGTTTACTTCACAACAAGATGTGTTGAGGCTCTGATATCATATGGTCACTCAAAGGTATATGGGTTCTTCCTCAATGGGCAAGAACAAATGGTCAGAATTGATGGACCATGGAGAGGGGAGCAGAAAACCAGTGGGAACACCTTATTCCATTCATCTATCAGCATACCATCTTTCAGTCAATCGGGACAGCTCAGTGGGGGAGAAGTCCTGTCATATTAAGGAATCCTAACTAGGTAAGTCAAATACAGGGGCGGGAATTCCTATATTGGGGTTGTTCATAGGTCAAAATAGGGTCATTTTGTGGGTCGAGTTCCAGGTACTGACCAATTCCCAGACAACACGAAGTGGGTATATACCAGAGGTGGGTAACACGTTCTCCAGGCTGCAGTGTTTAACAAATATCTGTGGAGAGAGGCCGCATCAAATAAAGATCTGTATCAACCCGTTTAGGGGCTGAAAACGTCTTCGGTCGCCAGTCATCATTCACCTAATATTAGACAAAGTACCTGTGGTGAGAAATCCTCTCAATGCATGCGCGAAGGCTTTCGAGGGTTTGAGCAGGGGGTTCTAAAATCTATGGTCAGGCCAGGATAGGATAGTGTCCGAAGAGTTTTTGAATCGAGATAGCCTGGGGAAAAAGATAAACAATCATCACACAGTGTCCTTTTTTAGTGTTTCCCTTAGTGCTACCAAACAGAAATGGCTAGCTCCCTAATGCAACAGGGTTCATAAGGGAGGCAAGCAATAGAATACCTTTCCTAGGATAGGGGCTGTTGGTGTATAGAATTTCTCCAGTCTGAACGATCGAGTTCTCTCTCTGGGTGGGCGGCGTTTAATTAAGTAGGTTGCCGTCTTCTGCAATACAGATAGAATACATGCATGAAATTGCCATACATTCTAGTAGATATAAACAAAAATGGAAGGATGCGCGGGGCCGGTGCTCTTGCGATAGAAAGGCATCAACTTGACATATGGGTTAATGCTAACCGGGGTCGAAAGACTCAATCCGTGGTGGAGGCTCGATTACGCTACAGCTGCCGGGGTGTCAACGGGGGGCGCTGGAGGCAGGATATGTGTCCAAGCCCTGGGGAGGGGAGGAGAGTTCCAGCAGATGGGAGAAGTACTCATTTACAGAAAATAAACGTAGGGAGGGTCAAGTAGGGCTATATTTAACGACCAGAACAACTCGTGCCCTAAGGAAAACTATCAACAAGCAAAAGAGAGGCCTGGTCAGAAACCTGCAAGTGTGCCGCAACCGGACTAGTATCCCAAAACCATAAGAAGCACTAGAAGTGAGAGCCCAAGTCTGTTTGAAAAATTCCCATCAGCCCACCCATGTGGTGGAGTGTCGTCATATGGGAGATGTCACCAATCCAATTCACAAACAGTGCACCTAGTCATGGCGCAGAGATGGATGGATTAACATGGTGTAAATACGGACCACTGGGCTTCACTGGTGGTGCTAATGGGGTGCAGTGCAAAAAAATAAGAGTGATAAATGTGAAAATAAAATTGACTCCAAGGGCCAAAATCAATTTTAATTAGTATGGCGCTCGGGTCAAGATTAAAATTCTGCCGGATAGTTTGAAATAATAACTACATGTGGGCAGAGTAAGTGAAGGTCGACATGTTTCTGCTGTACTGACTATTGGTCTCAGCTTTCTTCAGGACCATTAGGGAAACTGCGACTGCCAACAAAAAATCAAAGGTTCAGTGATGCACGCTAATATACATTGGATAAGTCCTACCAGTTCCTCTAGGCCCAGATGGATACTGTAGGAAGTCCAGAACTTTATGTATCTCCTAAAAAAGAGACATAGACGTGAATCAGAAACCATCTAGTGCAAACCAGATTCAAGGAAAACAAGTACAGGATACAAAGCACACAAGCAGAGAAATGGAGACACTTTCTCTCCACTGAACTATATTTGGATTGGTGTATAAAAATCACATCAACAAGAGTGTCTGTGGTAACTTACCCAGCATTATGTGGGAGTACGCCTCACCTCACCCGGAACCCTCTCGGGAAGAAGGGAGGCCCCGCTCTAGTTAAGGAGGGAAATGGACAGAAAAAGTGCCTTTGAGAAATAGCAAAGGGACTAACAACCATGATTGCTGCCATATCCAAGTTGAGCTTAACAAAATCTAGCTTTACAGAAAAAAGAGACTCAACCCAGTATAAGAAGATAGGCTAGGTGGCTCTACAGGGAGGTAGTTAGCCTATACAACGTGGAAACTGACCTAATGGTTAGTTTTGATGTGGAATCACTCTACACCTGTATTCCACAACAGGATACGTTGGATACAGTCAGAGGCCTGTTGTCAATGGAAGATCTGGACAGCATAACCCCAGTCAACTTCATTCTATCTCTTGCAGAACTGGCAATGACGCAAAACTATTTTAAGTTTGATGAACAGATGTTTCTACAGATCTCCGGGACCTCAATGGGGAGTGTCTTTGCCCCAAGTCTGGCAAACCTTTATGTACATCAAATGGAACAGACTCAAATCCTCGACCATAGCAACCCCTTTCTAGAACATCTGGTGCTATGGAAGAGGTACATCGATGACGTCCTGGTAGTGTGGCGTGGCACGATCCCTGAAGTACAGGCCTTCCACACTTGGCTGAATGGATGTAACCCTCATCTCAAGTTCACGCTGGAGTACAGTCACACGAGACTCCCCTTCCTCGACCTCTCCATCTTTCCAGTAGATGGAAGTCTGGGTAGTGAGTTATTTACCAAGCCGATGGCGAGAAACTCACTCTTGTCATTCGATAGCCACCACCCACGCTCTCTTAGAGAGAACCTCCCGGTGGGCCAGTTCCTCCGGGTCAGGAGGAACTGTTCATCCAGAGAACTTTTTAAGAAACATGCAACCACACTTGCCACTCACCTGGAAGAGCGCCATTATCCCAAACATCTTGTAAACAAAGCATGGAAACGTGCCTCGAACAACAACCGCGAGGCATTGATTGAGAAACAACCATTAAAACCACCAATGGATCGCCTGACGTTTGTCAGCACGTTTAGTACCATGTCTAACTCTGTCCAGAAAATGGTTCGTAAACACTGGACGATTTTGAATAGCACTGGGGCCAACCTCCCACTACCATTGTTTTCATTTAAAAGGGCACCTAGTCTTAGAGACACCCTTGTCCATACCAGACCCAGAATTACCAGGACTGACGGCTCAACAACCCTATGGGATCTTCCCCCGGTCTCTGGTCACCACCCCTGTGGGTCATGTAGTGTGTGTCCCCAGACTGAGAAAACCACCACAGTCGATATAGGGACTGGTAGGTCATGGTTGCTCAAGAAGCACACCAATTGCAACACGGACAACGCCATCTATATGATAATGTGTCCCTGCTCCCTCAGGTACGTTGGTTATACCACTCGTAAGATTAAAATAAGAATAGGGGAGCACAAAAGTACCATCAGGTGTCGCAAGCAGGCCACGAAATTGACCAACCACTTTCTGGAGAAAGGACACACTGCTGAAGAAATGAAATGGGTCATTCTCGAAAGGCCTTTTATCCCTTCACACATCAGCGACGTAGCCAAATTCCTTTTCAGGAAGGAGCAGAAATGGATTTTTCTTTTGAAAAGCCATATACAAGGTCTGAATGATGACATACCGTGGACATCGCTGTAAGTCCAACTAGTCCACGGTCTTTGGCATCTGTTTTCTGCAGTTTACTGATTCTGGGGTTATTTATGATGTCATCCTAGACCACATGTAGTCAAGTTAATCCTTACACACACTATGCCATACATGCAAATTGCTCCTTCTCTATACACTCTTGTCAATATAAAATAGTTTTTAATTCTTTATCATTAGTTGTATGTATACATCAACTCAACACATCAACTCATTATGGTCTCATTTGTGTACTGCATTTATACATATTATGACCTTGTTCTGCATATGTCCTTGTCCCCTATTATACCAGGGATTGTATATACGAACATCTCTCTGACGTCTCAGTGCCTTTTACAATATAGCCTGCCGTGCAGACGCTTGCATTCCTCTTTTGTAATTGTGTACTGTATTTATACATACTATGACCTTGTTCTGCATATGTCCTTGTCCCCTATTATACCAGGGATTGTATATACGAACATCTCTCTGACGTCTCAGTGCCTTTTACAATATAGCCTGCCGTGCAGACGCTTGCATTCCTTTTTTGAAATTGACATCAACGTGACGCTCGCCTTGGGCTGAGTCTCCATATTAGCGCATGTGCAGTAGAGCTCGGAAATTGACATCAACGTGACGCTCGCCTTGGGCTGAGTCTCCATATTAGCGCATGTGCAGTAGAGCTCGGCACACGCGCTGCACTGGAACGCATGGCTCGGAGCCCGCGCATGCGTATCTTAATCAAAACACATTGCGCATGCGCATTCAGAGGTCACTTTTCAACGCGCCGCACTATCGGATTGCCTAGCGCATGCGCTATCGAGCGCAGGCATCCGATCCTTTAAGCGGAAGCGGACGCCCACAGCTGCAGTCAGTTACCCAATTAACGAGGGTATTTATACACAAACTGGTATAGCGTCGGTACCTCCGTCCCCTCTCGGACGCCTGCATCGAGGTACCGACGGACAGGTAGGGTACTAGGGTATTAGGTCTATTCCTTGCCTACTGAGTAGGGCGAGCCACTGCATCACCAGCCCTCCTTCGCTTTAGTCTTTCGTGAGTTTCACAGCATTCAGTCACTGAAAGGCTTTGGTAGTTGCTCCTTGTTTTATGTTTAATGTCTGATACAGCTCTCTATGGTTATTTGGTAGCAACTTATAGTCATCCTATCGCTAGGAACAGCCCTCTAAGTATAGGCTAACTACCTCCCTGTAGAGCCACCTAGCCTATCTTCTTATACTGGGTTGAGTCTCTTTTTTCTGTAAAGCTAGATTTTGTTAAGCTCAACTTGGATATGGCAGCAATCATGGTTGTTAGTCCCTTTGCTATTTCTCAAAGGCACTTTTTCTGTCCATTTCCCTCCTTAACTAGAGCGGGGCCTCCCTTCTTCCCGAGAGGGTTCCGGGTGAGGTGAGGCGTACTCCCACATAATGCTGGGTAAGTTACCACAGACACTCTTGTTGATGTGATTTTTATACACCAATCCAAATATAGTTCAGTGGAGAGAAAGTGTCTCCATTTCTCTGCTTGTGTGCTTTGTATCCTGTACTTGTTTTCCTTGAATCTGGTTTGCACTAGATGGTTTCTGATTCACGTCTATGTCTCTTTTTTAGGAGATACATAAAGTTCTGGACTTCCTACAGTATCCATCTGGGCCTAGAGGAACTGGTAGGACTTATCCAATGTATATTAGCGTGCATCACTGAACCTTTGATTTTTTGTTGGCAGTCGCAGTTTCCCTAATGGTCCTGAAGAAAGCTGAGACCAATAGTCAGTACAGCAGAAACATGTCGACCTTCACTTACTCTGCCCACATGTAGTTATTATTTCAAACTATCCGGCAGAATTTTAATCTTGACCCGAGCGCCATACTAATTAAAATTGATTTTGGCCCTTGGAGTCAATTTTATTTTCACATTTATCACTCTTATTTTTTTGCACTGCACCCCATTAGCACCACCAGTGAAGCCCAGTGGTCCGTATTTACACCATGTTAATCCATCCATCTCTGCGCCATGACTAGGTGCACTGTTTGTGAATTGGATTGGTGACATCTCCCATATGACGACACTCCACCACATGGGTGGGCTGATGGGAATTTTTCAAACAGACTTGGGCTCTCACTTCTAGTGCTTCTTATGGTTTTGGGATACTAGTCCGGTTGCGGCACACTTGCAGGTTTCTGACCAGGCCTCTCTTTTGCTTGTTGATAGAAGTACTCATTTAACCATCACGCATTACGTTATCATGCATTACGTTATCGATGAAGAGGAACATTTTATGGATGAGGCATACCAGGGATTGTCAAAAGGCGCTGCCTTAGAAAAAGCGCTCTTACCCAGTTCCCGGGGCTCTAAACGAACCGCGCAGCGGCGTGTTCTTCAGAGGGCAGGTTGGCGGCACTACCGAAGTCGAAGGTATAGTGGGGGCTTGAAGTGCATACAGTAAGTCAGAGCCCTGTAACAGACAGCGAAGTTTCAGTTAGGCGGATAAAATCTTATAGGGCAGCCATCCGATATTAAAATTGCACAAGGCAAGGAGGGTACATCTAGCTGTGTGACACAAATGGGGGTCGCTTGGAGGGGCCCTATTACCTGATTTCTAAGGCTCCATACGGACCGCAGAGTGGTGTCCTCTTCCGGGAAAAGACTGGCAGGACTTACACAGTGGATAACGGGCCTTTTAAGGCTCCGTGTCTTCTTCCGTTATTCGTCTCAGGTCCGTTCTCCGTCCTAGTGCACAACATAGAGGGCGGACAGCTTATGGCTCATTGTCAAAGAGACGGCAATCTTGGAATGGGTAGAATTTACGTGCAGATAAGTGCAAAAAGTCCTGCTCCTCGCGCATGTGGATAACTGCAGCAAATTCTGAATTCGGTAGGGGCCTTCAAAAACGTCTCTTAGACCAGTTGGTAGAGTCTCTAGCGATTCTCATCCATCGTGACGTGCTGAGGTCTAGGGTCCGCAGCCGAAAGGGTTGTCGGTCAGTGAGAGACAGGCCCCGGGTTTAATGAGGCCGGCCAAGAGCAGGCACGGTAGGAACTAGATATTCAGAGAAGGGAATTCTTTTCAGAGGGAGGCCGCCCCGAAGATCAGAGAGGGTGTCCTTGTCACAAAAGGGCATTGGACCAGGGACATTCTTCATTGTGGCCATTTTTCACAGAGTTGAGCATAAATATTCAGAATACCTCTGTTTTCTTACGTAGGTTGGTGGAATCAACTACAGGTTTGGCCGATATTTTCTCCAATATGAACCATCTGAGTTCTTTTTCCACATGGCCTTTATCCAGCCAATGTGCGACAATCGGGGCAGAGGTTTTCTCGTTCCTGATATTGGACTTGTGTTCGCCTATCCTAAGGCGATATTCACGTCCAGTTTCCCCTACATAAGGGAGGTCACAGGGACATAAAATGACATAAATAATGTTGGCAGTGCGGCAGTTAGTCATTTTTAGGTTTCACCTGGCGTCCGGTGCGCAGCAGCGTTCGCGCAGGCGAAATCGTATGTTAGAACAGTACGGGGGCTTTGTCCCGCCTGCTCTTCAATTGGCTAGCTCCATAGATGGAGGCTAGCCATTGGAAGAGAGATCTGTCCGTCATTGCCGGAGCAGATT
This sequence comes from Lissotriton vulgaris, assembly GCF_964263255.1. Lineage (NCBI taxonomy): Eukaryota > Metazoa > Chordata > Amphibia > Caudata > Salamandridae > Lissotriton > Lissotriton vulgaris. Next base: position 33,847 of record NW_028248145.1, on the reverse strand, counting down.
TGTGGGCGTTCCGGCGATTTTTTCGCTCTCCGCCTCTTTTTGTACTTCATGCGGCGGTGGGCGTTTATTTATTTATTTATTTTTTTCACTGATGTTTTTTGTTATTTTCATCGTGTCTTTTGCAGGAGTGGGCTGCGCTATTTTTGTTGCCGTCTCCTGTCGTCTCCGTGTAGCTTTGTTCGTGGCTTCTTTTGTCTACTGTCGTCTCCGTGTACCGTTGTCCCTTTTGCAGGAGTGGGCTGCGCTATTTATGTTGCCGTCTCCTCTTTCAGCTTTGTTCGTGGCTTCTTTTGTCTACTGTCGTCTCTGTGTACCGTTGTCCCTTTTGCTGGAGTGGGCTGCGCTATTTATGTTGCCGTCTCCTCTTTCGAGCCCCCGGTTGGAGCTCTGCTGTCACTGACCGCCCCTAGCGAGCCCTGCTCACCCGAGGGGTGCCATCCCCCCCAAACTCTGCCGCCCCCAGATCCGAGCTCTGCCTCGTGTGATCCAAGCTCGGCTCCTCGTTTTATTTTACTAGGCAGCGTACTATTCTGTTTTTGTCTCACACATTTGGCGAAGGGGCTGGGTTCCTAGGTGGTCTCGTGTTCACCTCCAGCACCAAGGAACAAGAGCCGCGCCTGTGCATTTGCCCGGGGCGAGGCTCGGAACTTCTCGGCTCCGCCACCTTCACATTTGTCTGCAATCCTCCTGGACACAGCTTCTTTGCAAAGCCCATATACTGCCTGCTGTGTACTCAGACGGGATCAAATTCCAGACAAATGAGGCGCCGCGCTGGGCACACCCTATTGTGCGGTGACAGTGGTGTCGGGTTTCCCTTCTAGCAGGAAGGGGCCGGGTTGCTTGTGTAATCTCTGGCCCCACTGGTGTTTCAGAAGCACCGTCCTGGCATGTGCCGGGCTCTTTTAGTGAGTGACTTGGACGCAGCTTCAACACCCTTTCTGGGGCACAGGACAGGTAAGTGACTGACTCGGCCCCAGTTAGAAAAGCTTTCCAGAGGCACTGACTAACATTCCCTGTCCCAGCCCCACTGAATTTTCGTATACGCCAATCTATTTGGAAATCTACCACAGTACGTTCAGATTTCCCCGTGCCTATACCCGCAGAGATATCGTTCTATCTTAAGAAATTCATTCAAACACTACACCTCCTGCTACATCTCCGACTGACATGATTGGCTCCTCATTTCAATCTCCATTCTCTCTAGCTCAATCACGTTTTAACATCTAACTGATTGCGAGTGAGTGGTTGCATCAGTCCTGAGGCGGAAGCCAGGACTCTTATTAACTTTCTTTTAATCTGCTCTTACCTAATTTTAAACCGTGTGTGTAATTATTGTTGATTTTACAAACTGCACATTGCACTTAACGTGGCTCGAACTCCACGACATCGCCCTACCGGTCCTGCCATTTTAAGTTAAGCAGACGAGCTGGGCGAGCAGTCTAGTGCTCCGCCCCGCCCACCACAGCCTGCATAAAAAATGCCAGAAACCTGCATCCCCACTGATTGCGGGTGAGTGGTTGCATCAGTCCTGAGGCAGAAGCCGGGACTCTTATTAACTTTCTTTTAATCTGCTCTTACCTAATTTTAAACCGTGTGTGTAATTATTGTTGATTTTACAAACTGCACGTTGCACTTACCAGGGCTCGAACTCCACGACATCGCCCCACCGGTCCCGCCATTTTAAGTCAGGCAGACGAGCTGGGCGAGCAGTCTAGTGCTCCGCCCCGCCCACCACAGCCTGCATAAAATGACACCATGGCCAAGGAAGCGCAGCGGACGAGCGCAGCGGGCATGCCGCCGGCGCGCCGAAGGCGCACCAAAGGCAAGCCCGTATGCGCCCGTCCGCGCCGGATCCGCGCCCAGGGCCGGAAACCCTGGCCAGTGGGCCTTCAAATCTACTCCGCGGCTAGTCTACAACATTAATACACTATTGACGATGGGTAGACATTCTGATACAAATGGCTGCATCACCATTGCAATAGATGATGCCCGGCAGCCCCTCCCCCATCACTGTGTCAATTGCAAGCAGACTCTTCCCAAAGTACTTTGGCAATATCTACCCTCCCCCACGGCCCCGCATACTGCCCTAGAAGTAAAAAAATCCATCATCACCAAATGCATGCTTCTTAACGCCAGATCCTTGGTAAAACACAGCACTGAACTGGCGGAGCTCATTCAGGACTCCAAGGTTAAGATTGCCTTTATAACCGAGTCATGGACAGATGCAGCATCTGGTCCAAACATCGTTATGGCTACTCCCCCGGACTATATCTGTCTCACAATGAACAGAGAAAGAAAAAAAGGAGGAGGGCTGGCCATTATTTATCACAAGTCACTTAGAGGGATAGTGAAGCCTGGGGTAACTGATTTAGACGAAGCACTGGTCTTCAAATTTACCCTCTCCGACCACCAAACCCTCAGAGGCTGCCTACTTTATAGCCGCCCGGCGCTAAAGCACCTTTCCTCTCAGCTTTGAGTAGCCTATTAGAGGAAGCTATCTGTGCCAACTCCTTCACACCACTAGGGGACTTTAATTTTCATCTTGAGAAGGACTCAGACCCAGACACTCAGGATCTCCTAGATCTGCTACAGGGGGTTGAACTAACACAAATGGTCCGTGGCCCGACTCACAAGGCAGGGCACACTCTGGATGGAATTTTCTCCAACCATCCCAACCTAGAGGTCACGGCAGTTCAGTCGGTCTCCTGGTCGGACCATGTGGCAGTCTATTTTAATATTACCTCAGCCCCCCCCTCCCGCCAGACCCACTCTGGCCAAAATCCCACTCAAAAGAATCAGGAAATGGAAAAACATAGAAGGCACAACACTGTCAGACCTTCTGACATCCTCTTCTACATCCCTATCAAGTAATGTGGAGGAAGCAGCCTCAGACTACACGAGCTGGCTGCATGCCGCATGTTTCCAGCTAGCACCCATAATCACCCATAGTTCCACCTGCTCCAGCTCCTCTGCCCCCTGGTTCTCAGAACAAATTAGGGACCACAAAACTCTCTGTAAAAAATTAGAAAGAGTGTGGGAGGAAGAGGAGGACAAAAAACTGCTTAATGCAGAACTGAGAGAATACAAGGAAAGGATCCGCCAGGCTAAATGTGAGTTCTTCTCTAAACGAAATAAAGAAGCATCTAACTCTCCCAAAGAACTATTCAGCACAATGTCCTTGTTGGCTGCCCCTAAACCAGTAGATATACCACCAAGTCGCCAATTGTGCTAAGACTTAGCCAAATTCTTTCTGAGCAAGGCAGAAAAAATCTTTCATCCCCTAAACAGCCAAATCATGTCCAATACCTTACCCCTGATACTCACCTTGAGACCAACAGGAAACTTGAATCACTAGACAAATTCCCCCCCATCAGTGAGGAGGAGGTATTGAGTCAGATTATGAGAATAAAATCAGGTTCCCCTCATGACCCTTGCCCAGCTATGATTGCCAAACTGGCTCCTGCAACAATCGCCTCTGGACTCACCCCTCTATTCAATATCATGCTGGACAAGGGGGAATTCCCCCTGCGTTGGAAACAAGCTTCCATCCTGCCCCTTCTAAAAAAAAACAACCTTGATGTAACCAATCTAAATAACTTTCGTCCCATCGCCAGACTCCCCCTCCCCGCCAAAATCATGAAAGGTATACTGAACACACAGCTCAGCACCTTCCTAGGGTCAGGTGAGAGGCTGGACTCATCCCAACATGGATTTAGGGCTAGACACAGCACAGAATCGGCGTTGTTAAAATCAGCTGAAAACAAACGAATGGTGCTGGACGCGGGAGGCTTGATTTATCAGTGGCCTTCGATACGGTCCACCACAAATTATTGGTGGACCGGTTGAGGGCCAGTGGGATACAGGGAAAGGCACTCGACATCCTGAAAGCCTTCCTATCTGGGAGGACTCAGTTGGTGGCCTTGGGGAACTTCGAATCTGAGCCATTTGTGCTCCCCTGCGGAGTCCCTCAGGGGTCTTCCCTGAGTCCGACTCTTTTTAATGTCTACGTCTCCACCCTAGCGCCAGTAATTAGATCCTTTGGATTTAATCTTACATCCTATGCTGACGACACGCAGATTGTGGTATCGCTACGCCAAGGAGAACTGGACACCAGAGCAGATCGGTTTAGATGTTGCATGCGGGAGGTGAGCAATTGGATGGCAGGAAACTGCCTTAAGCTCAACTCTGCAAATACAGAGGTGCTACTGTTTGGGGCAAAAGACAACTTTTGCTCACCTTGCTGGTGGCCAGAGGAAATGGGGTCCCCCCCCTTCTCCAGTGACAAAGGTAAACAATTTGGGTGTCCTGATGGACGATTCTCTGTCCTTCATGCCACAAATCAATGCATTCTCTTCTACCACCCATTTTGTGCTTAAAACTATCCGAAAAGTCCTGCCATTCCTACCGGCGGAACATAAGAAGACAGTAGTAACCGGACTGGTGATGTCCCGATTAGACTACTGCAACGCTCTATTTCTGACTGCCCAGCAGGGACTTCTAGACAAACTTCAGATCCTGCAGAATGCAGCAGCACGCCTGATCACAGGCACCCCTAAGTTTGCCTCAGTCTCCCAGGACCTTGTTAAGCTGCACTGGTTGCCAGTACGAAAAAGAATTCTGTTTAAGTCACTTTGTGTGACCTTTAAGGCGCTGCATGGCCTGGGCCCCCAATGCCTGACCCCTTTTTTCCAGTGGTATAAGCCAGCGCGAGCTCTACGATCAGCCGAGCAGGGGCTGGTTGACGTCCCTAGAATAAGGAAAGTTCGCTGGGGAGGCAAAAGTCTATCCCTAGATGTCGCCAAGGCATGGAACGCGCTGCCGTCAAGTCTCAGACTGACCCCCGACCTGCTCAAGTTCAGGAGGGCCCTTAAAACGTGGCTTTTCTCTAGATAACTTCCCTGCCTACGCCCACTAGCGATCAGCCAGCGCCAGGACTCCTCCGGGTAACAGCGAGCTCTAAAAATGTCATAAATAAATAAATAAACCAGACAGCCACGTGTGGTATAACACAGACCGTTGCGCAAAGGCGCCTACTGCAGAATTTTGTTTCAGTGCGCTGTTCACCGGCTTGAGTACCAGGTAGTTCAGCTCCAACTTTCATCCATGCAAGGCCGATAAGATGAGTACCATGCCACGTGCGTATTAGCTGCTAAGCTGCAGGACGTGAAGGAGCAGGTTCAGAAATACCTTCTTCATCATATGGTTAGGAGTAAGCACGCTGCAGGTTTGCGATAAGTGAGGAGTTGGGGAGCGCGAGAGGGGCGGGAGCGGGGAGCCCTGTGGTCTGCGGTTACCCTATGATAACTTGTTGTGTTGGAGTCGCTGTTGCAGGCAGCAGCTTTTTGTGGTCATGGCGGTTGTGCATGACCCAGAGGACAGCAGTTAGTGTGCACCGTAAACAACAACAGCAAAGTGGCCTTTGCAACAGCAGGTGCAGTACAGAGGGTACGGGTGGGTGGGTGAGAAGGGGTGATATTGAGGGCTTCTGATTGGCTGCTGAAAATGGGGGCGCTGGCAGGAGAGGTTTCTGAGCCAAGGGAAGCTCTTCAACACATCTGAACGAGGAGGGCGACAGAGTTGTATCATTAACACTTGCTGGCCTTTCGCTGGGAAGCGCCAAGGTGCAGCAGGGGCAGGTTGTCGAGAAGGTGAGTGGATGGCAACTTTCAGCAGCTCTGGGGCAAGAGACTATGGGCTCATGATAAAGTGTCTGTGCAAATAGGATGTAATCCCGACTAGGCTTATATCAAAATGTGTGATCCTGGGCAAATTTGTTTATCGCAGTTTTATTTGTGTCGAAATGAATTCCTAAGTGAAACTGAGAGCAAAGAGAAACGGGCTAATCTACCGTTGGACGACTTTTCTTTTCTCTGCATATATTCACCATATTACCCTTCCTAGTTATTGTTAATTATGCTTGGAAACATGATTTATTTGTTATAAAGCGTATTATTAGTGTGCACAAGTATGTGGGCCTTGCAACTGTAAACTCTCTTTGGATAATATCAAGTAGGCAAATTGCTTAAGCCAACATGTACTTGAATTCAGCCTTAAGGTGCCCTGCGCAGCGCTCTTCAATCTGGGTGGGTGGGGCTCGTGCACAAAACAACTCTTAACTGACTTAATAAAATATCGGCACCCATAGGCGTGAGATATGGAGCCGATGGCTTACACGTGCAAAGCTCACCCTTCGGAATTAAGAGTAATCGGAAGAAGGGAAGTTTTACTTTCCATACTAGAGCAAGAGTGAGAGCTCCTTGTCAAAAAGGATTTCATGCAAATGGAATGTATTCAGTATTTTCACGAAAATATATCACGCTTAAACTCTGTAAATGTAAATGTATAGGCATTTATATAGCGCACTACTTACCCGTAGGGTCCCAAGGCGCTTCGACCGCTGCGAAACCCTTCCTGGCTTCCCTGAGAGATGGTCCCTTAATGGGTATCTCCAGGGTGAGACCAGGCATCCCCGGCGGTCTGGTGGGGCCGTTAGTGAAGATGAGGCAAGCTAATGCCCAGAGTTGCCGAGTGTGATCGCTGATCAGAGTGGGCACCGAGGTGAGAGAATTATCGAGTCCGCTGACCCAGGTCCAGAAACCTGCCGCGCCGGGAATCGAACCCTGGTCCCGGGCCGTCCTCTGCTCTCGGGTCTGCCGCCTCTAACCAGTGAGCCACACTACTTCACTAACTCTCTCTACATATACATATTTATATCTGCATATTTGTGCGGAGAGAGTTGTGTGTGTGTGTGGTTGTGTGTGTGGGGCTGTGTGTGTGGGTGTGTGTGTGGGGCTCTGTGTGTGGATGTGTGTGTGGGGCTCTGTGTGTGTGTGTGGGGCTCTGTGTGTGTGTGGGTGTGGGGCTCGGTGTGGGTGCATGTGCCTCTGTGTGTTGCTCTGTGTGGGTGCAAATGCAATAGGTCTCGCATTTGCGAGAGATTAAGCTATTGGCATTGTAAATGACAATGTCATTTATTTATTTTCAAAATCACCACATAAATAAATATGTTGTCAATTACAATGCCAATAGCTCTAACTTTTGCAAAGGCGAGACTGTTGCATTGTAATTGCTTGTTTTGTTGCATGCCACTGATATGGTACGCTCAGTCATGCTCACTGAATCACCTACTATAGCGTGGCATGTGCCACATCGATGGTTGCCAAATACGGGGTTCAGATTGGTAATGGCGGTTTGGACACTGGGGGGTGCCTCCGGCATTTTGCCCCTGACAAGATGGTTTTTTAGGTTTTTGTTCCTTTTAAAGGCAAATATGGGTCTGCCAAGAGGGGTTTTCTCTTTCTCCAGGTTTAAAAGGTGCCAGCTTGAATTTATGATCTGTCGCACTTTATGGTTCAGGTTGGAGTGGTGAGTGAACACACCGGTAGAAACATGAGGTCTTGGCTGGCATATCTGGCTCTTTTGAACAAATCCTTGAAAAGTTTTCTGGGATAGCCTCGGTGTAACAGTTTTTCTTTCAATGTATCTGATTGAGATAGGTAATCACGTATATCAGTACAATTCCTTCAAATTCGGAGGAATTGGCTGTACGGGATACTGTCCTTTTGGCTCCTGGGGTGAAAGCTAGCATACTGGAGCAGGGTATTCCTGGCTGTAGGCTTGGTATATAATGATACCCTTAAGGTGTTGTCCAGGTGTTCGACCCAGATATCTAGGAATTCAATTCTATTGTCACTGTGGTGACAGGTAAAGCGTAGGTTGGAATCGGCCGCATTCAGCCAGGTAATGAATTCCTCCAGGGATATATGGTCCCCCTTCCAAATGAAAAAATGTCGTCGATAAATCGACACCAACCCCTAGCATTCTCGTGGAAGGGGGCCATTTCATTGAAGATGTTGATCCGTTCGAATTCGCCCATATACAGGCAAGCAATGCTTGGGGCACAACTGGCCCCCATACTGACACCATTTGTCTTTCTATAAAGTGAGTTATTGAACTCAAAGATGTTTTCATAGAGTACCATTTCAAGGCACTGCAATATGAACTCTGAGTTAGTGATATTTGGTCTGGTAGTCATGGAAGAGGCCTGTCTAATATCAGTAATGGTGTTTGTGTTGGGCGTGCTAAGGTGGAACCCTTCATCTGCTGACAGCTGTCGCACTTTAAGACAAAGTTCTTCGTCTCTTTAGTTAATTCTAGTCACCAATAGAGTAAAGTAACTTTTGGGGTTACTCCAGTCTGTGCATAACCCAGACCCTTGTGTGCAGCTAGTATTAAACCTAATCCATGTTTGGTATTACTCAATCCCCCAATCCTGGAATTTGAGCATATGGAATCTTATTTGCATCTAACTTGTAGGAGTACCTGAGTTGTAATGTCTTTGGTACAGCTGAGTTGTTGCATGTATCAATGACAGCTACCATTATGTCTACGTCTATTCTCGTTTTAGAGCGAGTGATTGCAGCTGCGGCAGCAGTTCGTACTGCCCCTCTTGCATCATCCAATGAATTCACTTCAATGTGAACGCCATCACGTTGATGACTCAGTGTGTGTATCACGTGAGCTCTTGGTAGATCGTTTTTCAACCCAGCTACCTGTTCCCATAGCAATTTATGCTTGATTAGCTCGATCAGTAGCCGCTCCCCCCTCAGCGTCTTGAGACCCTCACGGGCCTAGAGACTGTTTCTTCATACTGCTGGGATGGAACTTTCCTTCCTACCTACGACCTTTCACAATCGCACATGCGGTGCTATATTGTTGTTTACTACTTATGGCCGGCTGAGCAGACCCGTCAGTGTAAATGATATATTCATACTGATTTAGAGGCATTATTTCATTTGGGAGAGGATATTCATGTTCGTATTGCAGGAATGCTTGCGTTTTGAGTTTGGAGTCAAGTTTTTAATCTACATCTGTTGGTGTGAGAGAATTAGCCCATTGCATTAATCTTGGATGTAAAGCATTAGCATTTGGAACGCTTGCCTTTGTGACAGCCTCCAAGGCCGGTACTGGAGTTACGACAATTATTTGTTTCCCCTAAGCAAGTGCTCTTTCTCTCACTACAGAAGTCTGTACTGCTGTCAGAATTTTTTCTGTTGAAGCAAAATGCATCTATGGATTTGTGTACAAGTGTGATTTATATGCTATAGGTACTGTTTCACCTTCATTGGAGGTTGGGTGAGTGTACCCAGATTGACCCGCTATAATACGGATCACCAAATTTGTGTGTTGTGTGTGTAGGTGTTTGGAAGCTATAATATCAGCTTGTAAGGTACAAAGTATATCTGTGTGTTCCTGTGTCCAATGCCTAACTGAAAAATAAGGTCTTATTAAGTCAAAGAAAGGTTTCACTTTTACTGCATAATCCAAAATGTAAGTTCTTCCAAAATGTAGGACTCCCAATATGGATTATACATTTTTCAAAGATTTAGGAGGTTGGAGCAGCGCACACTTGTCCAAAAAGTTAGCTACCAGCTTTTTACGTTCACTTGAACGCTCATATCCCAAAATTAGGACATTGAGGTGGGCTATTTATTGATTTTTTAATGTTGAATTTGAAGCCCTCAGAGGCGAACTCCAAAATTATGTTGCTCACCCCAGTCAAATGATCCACTAAATCATCATCAGTGAGATAAATGTCATCTACATAAGACAATGCCTCTTTATCCAAATTCTGAAAAAACTCTGTAACCCTAGCTGAGAGCAACCCTTTCCTATTCCCCTGGGGCAGGCTAAAAAATTGTCCCTGAGAGCATAAAGCTGAGAATGCTGTCAAATATCTGCTTTCAGGTCCTATATTTTGGCAGAAGAATCAATTTGAGATAATCATTTTTTTTCCGCACAATGCTATTCATCATTGTGGCACTGTGTGTATTCAGTACTGCAAATGTTTAGTGCATGTTATCAGCTGTCTGTAGTCTAAAACCAGACAGTATGAATTATCGGGTTTCATTACAGGAAATAAAGGATTATTTATTGAAGAGGAGGACGTTTCGATTACACCCTGGTATTCAAGTTGATCTAAAATCTCCCTGGCCTGTTTATTCGCTTCTATTTTTATTGGGTAATGTCTCTGTGGAGTTGGATTAGCTTTTACTGGGAGGTGAGGTGACAACATCCCACCCAACATGGTTGCGATATAATGCTGGAGCAAGTGCTACTGCCCAATCCTGCGCGTATGAATGTTTTAAGTGTACTAGAACGAGGTCGGAAAAAACTGATAAAATTACAGTTTCTCCCTTAACAACTTCAGGCGTCCAATATTTTTCAGCCAAAAGAATGTCATAGCCATGGGTTTGTCCCCCTTCATTCAAAGTGTTATTTCATGTGACCTATGTGGGACACTTACCCTCGTATCAGGTGTCTTCACTGTGATATGTTCATTCAACTCTGCTGTCACCAGAAATTCCATCAGAATCTGACAAGCTATTTTTACTCCTGTTGCACCGTCTAGCATCGTCTGAGCCCATTCCCCTTTCAGAAGTTGAGTTCTCATCATTCTGGCCATGTCTAACTATAAGACCTGCTACTTTCTTCTTTTTAAATTGAGATTTTGATTTTAGTTTTTCTTCTTTTTTGGAAGTCTAGTCTGAAGTACGCTTCATGTCTCTGGACTTCATATGCTCTTCTTGTCTATGTTCTGACTGTCCTTCCCTCTCGGAGTTTATTGGTGAACCCTGAAAGGAACGAGAGGAGCGTGCATCAGTATCCTGATACCTGTCAAGTTTTTTTATGTTATCTCTATTCTTAAGGTTGTATCTCCTTTCTGAGGGCTCCTGTTGAGGAGACCCACTCCTGGATTTAAACCCATTATGTCAATTATTTTGTGTTTTTTTTTGTTTTTATCCCCTTTCTTCTTGGAAGAATCAGTTTCTTGCTTAGAGTTATCTTTTTCAGGACCACCCATGAGTTGAGATTTTGTTGCTCTAGCTCCCAAACTTTCTCTACCTATTTCAGCATAGGTGTCTTTCACAATTTTAGGTAATTTATGTTCCTGTTGTAAAGGAGTGCCATCCCTCAGGCGTTGGCGTATTGCCACTGCTGCTGCCTCTCCTTTTATGTTTGCTAATATAATAGTTGATACCTGGGCAAAATTGCGTAACAATTTGATCCCTAAGTTCAGAGCAGGTTCTGTTTGTAACTCATTCTCTATTTGTCTTAGTACATCTAGTATTACTGCTATTGAAGGGATACCATGAGTTCTGGTACATATAGCAACGAAAACTGTACCCCAAGAGGTACAATCCTCTATCTGAAGAACTATCCCCGTTGGCAAGCAGATTGTTAGCATTCTGTGTTTTTCTTGAGAATTTGTGTGTGGAAACACTGCCTCTAACGGTTATTTTCTGAGCTATCCAAAATGGCATTTGCTCATGCTTAGTGGGCATTTTACCCATAACTCTGTGTAGAGTTTGTGGAGTAATTTTACTTGCGGACCTCTGAATTTGTCCTGCTGGTGTAGCCCTTATTGGCTGAGGTGTGAGTGTTCTCATCATAAATTGTGTCAGGTTATGAAGTGGACATAAGTCTGTTACTAGCATTGAGTCAATTTCTGGATGCGGTGTGTAAGTCGCTAGGACTGGCCTAGTGGCTCCATCTCTTCCGAGCGGACTGAGTCTCACTTCATCTTTTGTATGTGGGAGGGTGCCTTTAAACCAGTTAATATGCTCCTGGTAGGTGAGCTGAACATCAATGTCCTCATACAGACAGTATTCATGTGGTGTTTCATCTTCAGTGTAAGAATGAACTGTATGTGTGCGTGCATCCACAGGTGGGAATTTAATCCATGAATAGTTTTGGACTGCACCCTTTTTGCAGGGTCATCTCAGAGCTTTTTGCCTTCTTCCGGTATTGTTTTGGACCTGTGGTTGGTGGTTTTAGGACTCTGGGCACTTTATCACTGCTGTTCAGTGTTAAAGTGCATGTGCTCACAATGGTTATCTTGGTATGATTGGCCTACACCTGTTTGGTGTATTTAATTTACCTATCACTCCCTTGTATCTTATATACCCAGGGCAAGTATATTAAATGCTACTGGTGGGGTTGCAGTGCTGATTGCACCACCCACCAAAGTAGCCTTTCAAACCTGTCTCAGGCATTTGCCATTGCAGGACCTGCACACGCAATTTTACTACTGCTGTGACACATACAGTGGTTGCCACGTCTGTGACTCCTCTTTTACTACATATAAGTTACCCCTACCATAGGCCCTAGCTAGCCCTATGGGCAGGGTGAGGTATAGGTAAAAGGTGGGAAATGTGACTAAACTATGTGGCATGTCCTGGAAGTGACAAACAGTCTATTTGGTTTCTCACTGCTGTGAGGCTGCTCTCTCATAGGATTGCATTGGTGATTCCCTGATATGTGTTTCAGTGGTAATTCCTGATATGAGACGGGTGGCATCATCAAGTTTGGTATACTTGGAATAGTGGCAATAAATGCTGCGCAATGTTTGCCGATTTATTATCACTTTTAGAAATGCCACTTTTAGAAGTGGGCTTTTCTGTGTGCTATGAGTCCTTGTGTCTGTCTGTTGTCTATTGCATGTCTAGCGCTAGATGACAAGGGCTGGGGAGGTGCAGTGGCTCCAGGGGGCCTGGGTGAGTCAGTGCTAGGGTGAATAGGCCTGATCTGCATTTGGAGTAGTGGGAAGAGTAGCATCTGAACCTGAATAGGATGCCTGGAGGTTCGAGAAGCAGAGTATCCTAGGAGAGAAACTCGTTCGATTCGAAGAGTCTGGAGTCTGGAGGCGTGGCGAAGCAGTGCAGCATGCAGTGCAAAGCGAAGCCGGCTGCAGCGGCTGTGTTGGTGGCTGTGTCCCGAGTGTGACTGCTCCCTGGTTGTGCCGTGATAACCCTGAGTGTCATTACGGGCCGCCAGCGGGTGACTTGAGGCCTGAAGTCCAACCCGCCCGAAGTTCAACCCGCAACCCGAGACCAGGGAGAAGCCGCAGCTGTTGCGGCAGTTGCTGCCATTACGGAGCTTGCAAAGCCAGACCGAAACCAGAGCAGACCGGACCGGAGAATTCACCATCTGCCCACACCACCTGTCTGCTGCCCTGCCCTGCTCTCAGCCACGCAGGTGACGGTGACAGTGGTCCTAGAGGTGAGCCCTGAGCTGAGGTGCGGTGCGGCTGGCACCATAGGACGCCATAGGAGCGACGCCATAGGAGCGACGAAGCGAGGTGTAGAGGGCTAGTGTGGCTAGTGTGGCTTGTGGCATATGGTAGCCAGAAGGGAGGTCAGAAAAGGACCTGGCATTGCTTAGAGACCAGGTTCCGAACCCTGGCCCAACACTATCAGCCCCCCCCACACGTGAGTCGCCTGTCACCTCCAAGAGCTTGGGGCCAGTAGGGTTTGCGAGAAGGCAGATAGCGGCATATAGTGGACGGTGGGCAGCGGTGGGCCAGCAGTGTGTGCTGAGTGCAGCTCAAGGAGAGGTTCTCTGACATCCCCGTAGCCCTGACATCCAACTGACATCCAACTGGGACTCCCAGCCTCTTGTCTCCCTGTCCTGGGGGACAAGGAGCGCAGACAGTGGAGGAGAGTGAAAGTAGCGAGCATTCGCCTGCGTAACCCTGTGAAGCAATTACCAACTGCCAACTGCCAACTGCCGCTGCATGCAAATTCTCTTCTGGTAAGAAAAATATATATATATCGCTGGTAGCGGCTGGAGCCACATAGTAACGCAAGGAGTGGTTCTCCTCACGGTGGAGGCGATTCGCCCAGCGGCAAATCAGACCAGACATAACCACATCAGTCCCATTGGCGGTAAGGGGCGGCTGAAGTCAATACTTTTCGGAATAATGTATGTATGTGTCTTGTAAAGCGCACTGCTGCCCTGAGGCGTTGTGGCGCTGTAGAACGCTGGGGAACCCGTCCTGGCTATCCCTGTGAGATGGTCCCTACTGGGTATCTCCAAGGTGAAACCAGGCATCCCCGGCGAATGTGGGGGACCGTTGTAGAGATGAGGCAAGCTAATGCCCAGAGTTGCCGAGTGTGATGCCTGGTTAGAGTAGGCACTGAGGCGAGAATTATCGAATCCGCTGACCCTGGTCCACGACTATGCCGCTTCGGGAATTGAACCCTGGTCCCGGGCCGTTCTTTGCTTCCGGGTCTGCCGCCTCTAACCAGTGAGCCACACCACTCCACTCCTCAATAATGAGGTCAGGTAGGACATGAAAGAACCCACCACCATCCCACGAAACTGAAAACCAAACGCAAAACAGACCATAATACCTCCCAGTGTAGTGCAGCCAATTTATTAACAACTCCACCAATCTACCCGATATTTGGCTCATTGAATCCAACTGGTAAATTCACGTTTCTGAAAGACCCAGTCGCAGCAATTTATTCAATGCCAGCAATGCTAAATGGTCTCCAAAAACCACTGACACCGTGCAAAGTAATCACACCAATGGTCGATAAATCAACTTCCTCGTCTCACCCCACGCCCAGCACAGTGCACACCATTGGCATAGAAGAATTATATGTAAATGTAAATGTATAGGCATTTATATAGCGCACTACTTACCCGGAGGGTCCCAAGGCGCTTCGACCGCTGCGAAACCCTTCCTGGCTTCCCTGAGAGATGGTCCCTTAATGGGTATCTCCAGGGTGAGACCAGGCATCCCCGGCGGTCTGGTGGGGCCGTTAGTGAAGATGAGGCAAGCTAATGCCCAGAGTTGCCGAGTGTGATCGCTGATCAGAGTGGGCACCGAGGCGAGAGAATTATCGAGTCCGCTGACCCTGGTCCAGAAACCTGCCGCGCCGGGAATCGAACCGTGGTCCCGGGCCGTCCTCTGCTCTCGGGTCTGCCGCCTGCATGAGTAAGCTAACAGCACAAGAGGCCCACACGCCAACATGCTAGGGGAACAACAAGCACATAATATAAACGCAAGCGTAAGTACATACAAAATGGGGAGGCCACGGCCAGGAGCAATAGCAAGCAATGTACAAAAGCTCACATGGTTTCACGGACAGGATTTCGGATAGCATTTTGGAAAATCCACTGGAAAATCTTGCAATGTATACAAGCCAAACTAGAGCAACAATGACAGTACTATTAATTAGTGACACTAATCTGGACCAAACAGGGGTGGGAAGCCCCCCGGGTCCAGGGCTCGATCGAGGATGTGAATCAGGTGGCAATGACATAAGTAAACCAGACGCTTTGTATAAAGAAAAACCCAATAACCATTCAACACCTAGACAAGAGTCACGATTAAACCAAGTAAAGGATAATTTCATTAAAATGGATGAGGTCTGTGACTTGTTGATGTAGTCTCAAACTTCTTTTGACAACAAGGAAATTCTACAAGCACTGAGTAAAACGTCCAATCACGAAAAACAAATTAAGTCAATCAATCAATCAAGGAATTTGTAGAGCGCGCTACTCACCTGTTAGGGTCTCAAGGCGCTGAGGGGGGTCGCTACTGCTCGAACAACCAGGTCTTGAGTTACTTCCTGAAGGCGAGATGGTCCTGTGTCAGCCGGGGGTGGGTGGGGAGCGAGTTCCATGTCTTGGCTGCCAGGTAGGAGAAGGATCTTCCTCTGGCGTTGGTTTTGCGAATACGTGGGACGGTGGTGAGGGCGAGGCTGGTGGAGCGGAGTTGGCGGGTACGCATGTA
Source organism: Lissotriton vulgaris (assembly GCF_964263255.1). Lineage (NCBI taxonomy): Eukaryota > Metazoa > Chordata > Amphibia > Caudata > Salamandridae > Lissotriton > Lissotriton vulgaris. Next base: position 18,261 of record NW_028248145.1, on the reverse strand, counting down.
GAATGCGAGGCGGTGGTTGAGGTACCTGGGGCCTGCGTCGTGGAGAGCCTTGTGTGCGTGGGTGAGGAGTCGGAATGTGATTCTCTTACTGACGGGAAGCCAGTGCAGGTTCTTCAGATGGGCAGAGATGTGGCTGTGGCGGGGGATGACCAAGATGAGTCTTGCCAAGGCGTTCTGGATGCTCTGTAGTCTTTTCTGGAGCTTGGCTGTGGTCCCGGCGTAGAGGGTGTTTCCGTAGTCCAGGCGGCTGGTGATGAGGGCCTGGGTGACTGTCTTCCTGATTGCGGTGGGGAACCATCTGAAGATTTTTTGGAGCATGCGCAGGGTGTTGAAACAGGACGATGAGGCGGCGTTGACTTGCTTGGTCATCGTGAGTGAGGAGTCCAAGATGAAGCCCAGGTTGCGTGCGTGGTCCGTTGGCTTGGGTGCGGTGCCCAGGGCAGGTGGCCACCACGAGTTGTCCCAGGCGGAGGGCGAGGGTCCGAGGATGAGGACTTCCGTTTTGTCAGAGTTCAGCTTCAGACGGCTGAGCTTCATCCATTCCGCGACGTCCTTGATTCCTTCCTGGAGGCTGGCTCTGGCTTGGTGGGGTCGTTGGTGAGGGAGAGTATCAACTATGTGTCGTCGGCGTAGGAGATGATGTTGAGGTTGGGTTTGCGTGCGATGGCTGCGAGGGGGCTCGTGTAGACGTTGAAGAGGGTGGGGCTGAGCGAGGGTCCTTGTGGGACGCCACAGATGACTTCGGTAGCTGCTGACCGGAATGGGGGGAGGCGGACTCTCTGGGTTCTGCCGGCGAGGAACGAGAGGATCCATTCTAAGGCCACACCTTGGATTCCGGTGTCGCTGAGGCGTTGTATCAGGGTGTGGTGACATACCGTGTCAAAGGCTGCTGAGAGGTCCAGGAGGACGAGTGCGATGGTTTCCCCGTTGTCGAGCATAGACCTGATGTCGTCAGTGGTTGCGATGAGGGCGGTCTCGGTGCTGTGGTTTACTCGAAAACCAGACTGTGACTAGTCAAGGGATCCGTTTGTCTCGAGGAAGGCGGAGAGTTGTTTGTTGACCGTCTTCTCGAAGACCTTGGCAGGAAACGGGAGGAGCGAGATGGGTCGGAAGTTCTTGAGGTCCGTCGGGTCCACGGTGGGTTTTTTCAGGAGAGCGACGAGTTCGGCATGCTTCCAGCTCTCTGAGAAGGTGGCTGATGCAAAGGAGCTGTTGATGACGTCACGGAGTTGGGGTGCGATGATGGAGTTGGCTTTGTTGAAGATGTGGTGTGGGCATGGGTTGGTAGGGGAGCCGGACCCCAAGCAAACCAAAACATTTAACAAGTTCATAACTCAATCTAATGATGTGCAAGAGGAAATCCCAGCTGGCGGCCAAACCTGCAAACAACCGATGTTAGAATCAGAAAAGTCAAACATAATTGAGATATCAAGTGGGTTGAAACAGGTAGAACAAGCACCCACGGATCCATTTAATAAAATACGCCAAGAAGCACGACAGGAAACAGTAATAGAGATATCGAGCGTGCCGGAACTGGCTGACCAAGCATCCTTAAAAGCATTTAATAAAACATGTCAATCAACTGAATTAAACTCGGAACATCGAGTTGACATGGCAAGGGAAAACACTGTGGAAAACATAAAATGTTCAGCGAACACACTTATTTACAACACCGACTGGTGCCAGCAGGCAGATAAAATTCTCAAGGGAAAACATGACCCCAATCACAATTTGGAATTGTTAATAAAATTACATGGTGCACTGGGGAAAATATTAGAAACATCTATCAAAACGCTGAATATGCAGTCCGACAAACTCGATATTCAAATAAATCTAATGAGTCTAATTGCGGAGCATATTTCAGATATAAACAAAAAACTTGTTACCATGACAAACACACTTGCAAACTTCCAGGATCAAACTAAACTTCGGGCCCAGCCCCCAAATTGCACATGTAGCCCTATACTTGAAAAGTTGCGGGATTTACCAATAATACTTAAAAATATCTTACAGGAATGCAAACGTGCTAACCGTGAGTCGGTATATACGGAAAACCATGGCATTTGTTGCACACTTGAAGAAAGAGACATTATTACCAAAGTACACCAAAAAGACACACGCAATGATGACACAGATAAAGTAGAAAAGAGGACTGAAAAAACTCCCCAAAAAACGTCACAACAAACAACAGAATTAAACATTCTACAAAAAAAGGTAAAAAAGATAGAATTTTGAGAATCAATTGAGGATCCATTATTATCAAAGGACCAATCCCCGAAGCCGATCAAAGATAGTCACTCGTTGATCACTGAAATAGATCAACAAAGGCATGAGCAGACTAAAATCACAAATGTCCAACAGCCTGGACATTGCTAGAAAAGCCAGAAATCAACAACTAAATAGCAGACCTGCTAATAAGCAGGCCTTGAATAATTATCCAATTTTTAACCTTCCCAAGAACTCAAAAAAACTCCAAATACAAACCGCTAAAGAGGTAGAACTTTAGCCCACCTCTACGGAAGTACAATCCCGTGGGAAAGTAGTCGCGCCAAGATTAAATACATCCGTATGCACGGAGGAGAGCAATGATGATGAACTCGCGACCCACTCGCCCAAAAGGAGTGGTACAAACTGGAGTCTTGAGAGTGGTGACTACGAATTACCGAGAAAAAAACCGAACAGTAGGGAGCCTAATCAGTCAATCCAAAAACATTGGAAACAAAATAAAACAAACTGTTTGGTCAACACAGCCTGAAAATGGACAGATCACAAGTGATTTAGAGAATGGTCTTTGCAGGGACGGGTAAACAAGGACCACTAAGGGAAGTAACAGATAAAGTCAACAACCAAAAACACAAAGTATCACTCGTCTAGCAAACAACGGTCAGTCCCAGAGTAATTCTTAGCAAACAGGACATTAAAAATCCTAGGCAAGTTACTGTGAAAGTTGATAAGAGCTTGCAAGACCAGCTATTAGTCAACATCAACATGGGGGCGTGGCTTGAGCGCCGAGGGAAATGGCGGCGTGAGCCCGGAGCTCCGCGCCTCTTCCCCACAAGAATCCTGACAGAAGGGCCGGAGAGCCCGTGTGTGCCCCGGCGCCGATTGGGAGTCCGGCGGTGACTGGTCGGACGAGATCTGGGCTGCCGGCGGCATCGCAGCGCCGAGAACGGCCGCCGATCGTGGCGGCCTCTGGAGCGGAGGGGAGAGCGGCGCCGAGCAAGATGGCTGCCACGGCGGAGCCCTGAAAGACGGTGGGCTGCCAGAAGACCACACTGCCGGCGAACACAGGGGAGGCGCGGTCGCCGGCAGCGACGGACCCCACACAGCGAGGGTCGATCCTTGGAACCCGGCTGCGGTGTGCAGCGATCTCGGGAGCGGGCGGACTCCTTACCGAGAGGGCGAGAACCGGAGCTCCAACCCAGCCCTAAGCACCGGCCGACCCAACAGGTGAGCGGGGGCCGCCCTGAGAGGGGGTCCGCGGGGGACGGTGCACGGCGCTGCACATCCTGGGCCCCCCCTCCCCCCTCGCCCCCGCAGCAGTAGCCCGCGCAGCATATGGGGGCATAAAAGAGGAGCCCGAGGGACAGTGAAGGGACTTTGGCGGCGCCGGACTCCCGATAGCGCGACCAGCCTACCACGCCACCCCAGGGGGGAGAGAACGATACCCCACAGCACCCAGGGGGTCGAACAACACGACGGACGCTCCCTCTGGGGCGCAGTGGTCGGGCAGCGAGACCCCGTAGCGCGCAGGGGCTGACCACGTGGCCAAGGCCCGGAGACAGCAGGCAGGCGAGGAAAGCGAGAGCGGCGAGGCCGGCCACGATGGGGAAGCCGAGGGCCAAGGTGGAGGAGGCGGCAACGTCGGAAGTAGTGGAAGGGGGCCCCGCTGAGCAAACGGACCTGCAGCGATTACAGGACCGGATATTGGACGCCATAACGGCCACCAGAGATGCGCTCCACAACGATATAGCGCAGGTGGCGTCGGGGCTGGGCTTGCTCCGGGCGGACCACGACAAACTAAAAGACAGGGTCAAGGATGCTGAAGTGGTGCTCGATGTCATGGCGCCGGCTCACAAGGCGATGGAGAGTAAGCTGACGGAGGCCCTGGACCGCATAAGCACCCTGGAACGGCGAGCGGAGGACGCAGAAAATAGAAGCCGACGCAGCAATGTGCGGATCGTAGGTGTGCCGGAGACGGAGGGGACGGGGGACATGATTGCCTACATGGAGGAATGGCTGAAATCGGTGGTGGCGCCGGAAGGGCTTTCGCCATTCTTCACTCTGGAGCGTGCCCACAGGGTCCCCTCAGGACCACCCAAGCCCGGGCTCCCACCCAGACCGATCATAGCCAAGTTGCTACACCACAAGGACAGAGATCTGCTCCTGCGGAAGGCTCGTGAGGATGGCCCTTTCCAGATAGCGAACAGTAGAGTCACACTTTTTCCGGACTTCACCTTCGAAACGCAGAAGCAACGGGCCTCCTTCCTCACAATCAAGAAGGAACTGCGGACTGAAGGGATTGCCTACTCCTTGCTCTTCCCAGCCAGGTTAAGAGTGGTAGTGGACGACAAGGCGATCTTCTTTGCAACTTCAGCGGAAGCCTGGGACTGGTGGGAGACATACAAGGCTGGGACTGACGGCGCCAGGACAAGAGAAGAGCGGGAAAAAGAGCGGGATCGCTCGCCCAAACGGCTGCGGAAATCGAAGAGACTATGGAAACGAGGGCGGGGGAAGCTAGGCCCATCGGCCTCTCAGACTGAAGCGGAACGGCAGGCCGCGCTGCTGGAGGTGGAGAAGCTCGGACGAGCAGAAGGCCCCAGATCTAGGGGGGCCACGGACTCGGACACTCATGTATCGGCCTCTGGCTCGGAGTCGGACCTTTCGGGGATTCACCGCACGGAGGGGCCGCTGGTGACGCCGCAGACGGCGGACGAGATCCTAAATATATGAACTACTGTCGATGCAGAGTGGGTAATGTTTGATGAGCTGTGAGGGGGGACCGTTGCCTATGCACATAGCGGGGGCCGGGGCACACGGCGGGGCTCAGAGCCGAGGGGCCATGAGGGACTGGGGAGGGAGTGAGGGGATGGGCGACGCAGCCTCCCTCTGGACAAGGCCGCGCTCCGTAGGCCCTTAAGGCACCCACAGCTACGGCTGTGTAGTTGAGACCTGGGTCATCAGGTATGGGAGTTTGGATGGGGACTGGTATTTCGATATTGGGGCCTGTTCTGGGGGAGGGGGGGGGTTCCACAGTTGGGGATTGTTTGCCTTTTTTGAAGTTGTTGACCCTGGGTGTACCATGGGTAGGGCTGTTGGGGAGTTTTGTTTTCTTCAGGGGGGGCACCACCACCGCCGACGGGCTGGACCTGGAGGGAGTGTTTCGACCGGATTACTGGGATAATGGCTAATGTAAATGGGTTGACCTGTATTACCTGGAATGTCCGGGGCCTACACACTATGCAGCGCAGACACAAAGTACATGCCTATTTAGTGCGGAGGGGAGTACACATCGCAATGCTGCAGGAGACGCATCTCACACGACAGGAGGGGGAGGCGCTACAGAGGAGATGGCGGGGACAGGTTTATCATACCAGCTATTCGGCCTATGCGCGAGGAGTGCTCATATGGGTTAGGGCAGGCACGCCTTTCCAACTCACGCGCCAATGGGTTGACCAGGAAGGGAGGTATGTGGTGGCGGAGGGGAAGCTTGAAGGTAGAGATATAGTGTTGGCTAGCATTTATGCCCCAAACACGGACCAGTTGGCTTTCCTCGCGACACTGTCAGGGACGCTAGCCCACTCCCTAGCAGGCCCGGTCCTGCTAGGGGGCAACTTTAATTCCATTGCCGACCCCTTGCTGGACAGGTCTCACCCCCCCCTTCGTGACTCCCCGGTTTACAGGCTATCTAGAGGTAGGAGGGAATGGCAGGAGAGCTGGGAACTTGTAGATGTCTGGAGAGGGCAACACCCGACTGACCGGGATTATTCATTTTTCTCCGGGCTCCATGACTTGCATGTCCGTTTGGACACCATACTTTGCTCCCGGGAGGTGATAACATGCGTCACCGGCTCAGAGTACCTATCGAGAACAATCTCAGACCATAATCCGCTCCTAATCCGGCTGGCGTGGGTGGCGGAGAAGCCCAGGGTTCCGCTCTGGAAACTGCGACCTGAGACTCTGGAAGACCCCCTCTTCGGGGAGGCCCTAGCGGAAGGAGTGGCCTTGTATTTCACGGAGAATGAAGGGACGGCGAACTCTAGGGCGACGGAGTGGGACGCCTTCAAGGTAGTGGTGAGGGGTATCTGTATCAAGGATTATGTAGGCGTGCGGAAAGTACTGCTGGGCGATTTGGCTAAGGCGGATGCTAGACTGAGGGAGGCGGAGAGGGGGCGGCCCGGACACCCAGAACTCCAGGAGACTCTCTGTTCGGCCAGGGAGACGGTAGCCGTTGAAGTGGAGAGGCTCTGAGCCTTTGACTACAAGCGCTATGTGCTGCGCTCCCATGTTGACGGCGATAAGGCGGGCACCCTCCTGGCGTGGCTTTCGAACCCCACCAGACGATGCCCTCCTATACTCCAACTGCGGGATATGGCGGGCGTGATACAACATACTCAGCTGGGCATAGTCAACGGCTTCCAGAAATATTACGAGGGCCTGTACAAGAGTGCCCCGGGAGACAGGACGGGACTGGTGGAACCCTTCCTGGCTGATCTACCCCTACACCGGATAGAGGCTGAGCAGGCGAAGGACTTGGGGTCGGACATTGACGTGGGGGAGATACGATCGGCGGTGCGGCGCATGGCGAGGAACAAATCGCCGGGGATAGACGGACTCCCCATAGAGTTCTATAACAAATATCTGGACGTACTAGCACCGCGACTCCAGACTGTCTATAAAGAGGCCAAGGCGACGGGACGGCTGCCGCAGTCGATGCGGGAGGCATTAGTGGTCCCACTGCTGAAGCCCGGCAGGGAGAGTGGTGACCCTGCGTCCTATCGACCACTCTCTATGCTCACCGCAGACTATAAAATCCTGAGTTCCATACTAGCGGCGAGGCTCCTGCCTCACATGGCGGGGCTTGTACACGACGACCAGAACGGCTTTATACCGAAGCGCAACACCACGATCAATATCAGAAGGCTTATCCGTCTCATAGACGGGCTGAACGAAGGGGCAGGGACGGAACTGGTTCTCTCGGTCGACATTGAAAAGGCCTTCGACAGCCTCGAGTGGGACTACCTCTATGCTGTCATGGAGCGCTTTGGTCTGGGTGCTGGTTATATTCACTGGACGAAGGTCCTTTACGCGGAAGCGATTGCAAGGGTAAGGGTGGGACCAGTGGTGTCCCTCCGCTACCCGGTGGAGCGGGGCACTCGTCAGGGCTGCTCCCTATCGCCGCTTCTCTTTGCGCTGGCTATTGAGCCGCTGGCGGCTGCGGCCCGAACGGGGCGGCACATCCACGGAGTGCGGGCCCGAGACGGACAGCATTTCATCTCGCTGTATGCCGATGATTTACTACTGTTCCTCTGCGACGGGGGTGAGGACTTACGGAGAGCGGAAGCCCTACTGGAGAGCTTCGGAGAGATGTCGGGCCTGCGGGTTAACTGGCCCAAGACGAGTTTGTTCCCACTGCTGGAGGGCGCTGCCCAGCCACAACACCGATCGGAGGCGACCTGGAACCCTACCTGCATGAAATACCTGGTGGTCCATATCTACCATAAGCCGGAGGACTTGCTTGAGGGCAACCTGGGACGGTGCGTACGTGGACTGAAGGGCTGTATGTCCTTCTGGGCCACATTACCACTATCGGTAGCGGGCCGGATTTCCCTACTGAAGATGGTTGCCCTACCGAGATTACTGTATTATTTCCGGACGCTCCCAATCTGGGTACCTGGCTCCTTCTTTAGGCTCCTTAAATCTCAAATCACAACGTTCATTTGGGGAGCGGGACGGTGCAGAGTAGCGCTGGCCACGCTCTCTCGCCCGAAAGATGAGGGGGGTTTGGCGGTGCCAGACTTTGAACTCTATTACCTAGCGGCCCAATTGCAAGTCTTCACGCAGGAGGTAGCGAGGGTGTTTCGGGGCCCAGAGGACGAAAGCTCACGGGGGACGCCCAGACACGTCCTGGCGTATATAGCCCTCCAACAACGGCTGGACAGTCGGGATTTGTCGCTGGAGCAGCGCACGTACCGTCAATGCTGGAACCGGACCCAGAAGAGAGCAGGTACCCAGCGCCCGTATGCGCCTGAGATACCGTTGGGCATGCTAACGGCCTTACCGCATGGCGGCGACTGGTCGCAACTACAGGAGTGGGAGGAAGCGGGGATACAGGTAGTTGGGGACCTCTTTGAAAATGGCGCACTGCTCCCGTTCCAGGAGTTAATAGAACGCTTCGGCATCCCGAGAGGGGGATTTCTGCTGCATGCAGCAGTAACCAGGGCGATGCAGGCCCACTGGGGCACGGGACTTGAGGAACCCGGGACGGCAGCGGCGTGCCAGTACACCATGATGGCGGCGGGCACGATCAAGGCGGTTACGTGCCTATATGATCGGATGATTAGGGAGAATATCCCTCCTCTAACATCCCTAAAAACCAAATGGGAGGCGGATCTGAGTAGGGACATACCTGACACGACGTGGGCACAACTTGTCCGTAGGGCTCGCAACAGCACGAGAAACGCCAGGTTCCAGCTGATCCACTACTATGTTTTGCATAGGGCGTACATGACCCCAGGTAGAATCAGGCGGTATTTTGGCGATGGAACGGCAGCCTGCCCCCGGTGCCCGGAAGAGGGGGCTGAGTTAGTGCACATGCTGTGGGCATGCCCGGCCCTGCGGGATTATTGGCAAGACGTTGGGGAGGTGCTGAATGAGGTGACTGAAAGATCTATAGAATACGGACCGGCGGAATGTCTTTTGCACTGGTTCCCCCTTACCCTCAAAAATAAACTCACGAGTAAGTTTATCGGCATGGGACTGATGGTGGCTAAGAGGGAGATCACCAGGAACTGGAAGGCGAGGATGGGGCCAACTCCACGGAGGTGGCGGCAGGAGTTTCTAAAATGGGCTACGGCTGACAGCACACATAGATACCAACTTGCGCGCAGGACCCCTAGCCAGACAGCAGCTGACACTGCGACCGCATGGGAAGTAATGGTGCAGGCACTCAGGGATAGCGAGGCTGACGCAGAGGAGGAGACTCCCGGGGTAGAGGGGACGGAGGAGGCGAGTTGAGGCCCTAGGAGCAGCAGGAATGTAGGGGGACTGATGCCAGCAATCCAGGGATGGTAGCAGCGTGGCCTTAGGCGGGTGGTGGTGTGCGGGGTGGGATGGGGGGGGGGGAGTTTTTGGGTAGGTGCAGGGAAGGGGAGTTGGAGATTAGCGCGTAGTTCAGTAGGGCTATAAAAGCAGTCATACACTTAATCCGGACACTAACCACTTCTCTGTACTGAACGTCAGGCATGGAAGAGCAGAGACTTCATCGCCGCCCAACCCCCGGGTTGTGGGCCGGACGGCAGTGTACTGATTGACGAAGTATATTATATATCTGCTAAATTTTCTGATGCTACTTCTATGTGTAATGGCCTGTACAGGTATGACTGCAATAAAAATTATTTCGAAAAAAAAAAAAAATTAGTCAACATCAACATGGAACATGACGGGCTAAAGATCATGGGTGGTACGGGAAAAGAAATAAGGTTGTGTTCAGCCTACCTGACGACCACCCAAGATCATGTCCCAATCTCTGGGTTCAGTGGCCTGAAGAGAGACAATTCGAAAGTACTCGCAAAAGTAAACGAGTCTCGAGAGCATATTGGAGATGGTTAATAACAAGAACAATGAAAAAAATCATCCCAACGATATAAATGATAAAGACAATAAAGCCGTAATGAGACGCCGGACAAATGAGCAGGCATTAAGTTCCTCGGTGCAAACACATGACAATACATTGAATATAAAAGGAAGGATACTACTCATTCCAAACTATCAATCACAAGGACACCTGAACAGAGGAAATATCCTATACCTAATGGCAGAAATCCCAAGTCTACAATACATAACATCTGCTGACCTATTAGCAATAGAATTTGTAAATCCCGGAAACAACACAGCAAAGGAAGGCACCCTAGCAACTTGGAGGAGCGCAGATATAGTCAAAGACATACTACATGAAATTACCAAATTTGACGAGTGGGGAATCTCTCTCAATGAAGAGGTAACACCAGGTTTACCCTTCCCCCTTCCTAATGACAGGCGTCCCAAGAGAAAAAATTTCAGCAGAAAATTGTACCACATACTCAGTGCTGCAAGGTGCCAAGGGGGCGGAAAACTCAAAACCTGAACACCAATACAGATCGAACAGAGGAACTAGAGAGGAATGAAATTACAATCAGGGTGGTAAAACCGATCATGTCTCCATAAAAATTCGATCTTGGAACATCGCTGGAGCAAAAGATATCTTAAGTGATAAAGGAAAGACAGAGTCCTGGGACATGCATGAAATAATCGTATTACAAGAAACATGGCCAACAGCCTCTATTGAAGTTCCAGGTAGAATAGGCCACCACGTTAGTGCTACTCGAACTCAGCATTATGGACGAGCCAAGGGGGGGTCTGGCTGTTTATATTTCTACGGCACTAAAAATTAAGTCCTCTCAACTAACCTCGACCACCCCAGACATGCAAATAATAAAATTGGAAATGGGTTTATCCATCGGTATAGGTATTATTTATACTTTTTAATATATATGCACATCCAAAAACTAAAATAAAAAGCTTTTCAAAAAAGTCAGGGATGTTATAGCAGAACTTCGCCTTGAACAGCCAACCTGGGAGATAATTCTTACAGGAGATTTTAATGCCAACTTATTACGCCCTCATGAAGAGGAAGAAAATATCATCACTGCTAACAAAATATGGGCATTAGAAATGCAGGTGATCCCATTGGCAAAAAGAATGGACAAAGTGGGCAGGTAATTAATGTGGGACCTTGAACAGCTAGGGATGCGCGCGTTAAACGGGGGAATAAAACAGGTCAGACCCGCCAATTGCACGTACATTGGTCCCAGTTCAAGTTCAATTCTGGACTACACGATAGTCACACTGCCCCTCCTAGGGTTAACTAAGAAGTTTCAAATCATATATTCTCCTGATAGTGACACACAGCACATTGAAATTAAAATAACCCCTCCCAAACATCTAGAAGCCCCAATAATAGCAGGGGAAATTTCAACAATAAATTTGAAAAGTTTAAGGTGGACGTGTGCCACACTACCTCAGATAGCGTCGGATGCAAAAAATCTAATGCAAACGCTCACCTCAGAAAACCAATTGACAGTTGAAACATGGACTACCTTCCTGAACAAATTACCAAAGGTAGGAGTCAACACCAAAAAGTCGCATAATGGAAATAAAAACAGCCATGTTAGCCAGATATCACGTGCTTTGAGAAGGCATTTGAGACAGTCCCTGAGGAAAGCACAAGGTCATAATTCTCAATCTAAAGTATGGCAGCATGTATGTTACCTAAAGAAATTATACAAGAAACAAATCTGGAATGAGATAAAAATGAGGACATCAATTTCTGGACAAAAATAGTATATAATGCAAAAAAAATCAGACTCCAGAGCATTCTGGTCGCAGGTAAATTCATTGAACAGAACCACAAACACCATAAGTACGACCTGCATTTCGGTGATGGCATGGGTCCAGTATCTACTTGATACATTCTCAATAAACACCATAACACAGCCTTCATCAACTGTGACCTCTGTACATAAAAGTATAAACGCAGAGACTCAGTCCATAACTGCTTCCGACCTGATAAACATCTTGGATAAGAAGAATGAAGATTTAGGCCAAACCTCCAGAGATTACGCTGAAGTAGAAATACTGCGAAATATAAAGAAAAGTAGGCAAGATAGTGCCTCAGGACCGAACGGCGTCCCCCAGGCAGTCTACAAGCATGATCCACATTATTGGGCCATCAATTTCAACAATCTGTTCCGGACGATCAATGTCACCAGTCTGATTCCGGAAAGCTGGATAGGCGCGATCATCAATCCAATATACAAGGGCGGGGATCGCAAGGATCCAGAAAATTATCGCCTGACCGCGCTGATAGACGCGGAGGCCAAATAATACGCTTCACTGATGTTAACCGACCTCGTAAAATGGTCTGATGATAACAATAAAATCCCCATAAATCAGTCGGGGTTTTGGCGTGGCACAGGTACAATGGCAAATGTCATAGCAATAAGCCTGATAGCTGAAAAAAGCCTACGAGACCGTCAAGCATTACATATATGCTTTGTGGACTTCAAGGCGGCCTTTGATCGTGTTAGCCAACAAACATTATGGGCCAAACTAAAGCAACAGGGCCTGCCGGATACGATCTTAACCCCAATAATGACCTTTATACCAACACCTGGATGAAGATTAAGATTGATAATGGCCGAAGGCTAACAAGGAAGATCACAACCAGTGAAGGATTAAAACAAGGCTGTGTCTTGGCCCCTCATCTGTTTAATTTATTCATGGCTAATTTGACACCAAGGCTAGATAGGGTCAACGCACCTCCTCCACGGCTAGGAACTTTGCGCCTTACGCACTTATCCTACGCAGAGGATGTTGTCCTCCTTAGTCAAACGAAAATAGGACTGCAAAGTCTTATGCATGAGCTGGCTGAATATACCAAACAGAATCTAATGGAAATAAACAGTAAAAAAACCAAGGTCATGATTATAACGCATCGCCGTACTAAACAGATTAACTTTACAATTGACAACATGAACCTCGAAGTAGTGGATTGCTACAAATATCTGGGGATACATCTGGATAGATGGTTCATCTTCTCTACGCACTTTGACGCTATCGAAAAGAAAGGAACAGCTCGACTGCATGCATTATGCAGCTTATCCAAACAGCTAAAAGGTCCCTTATTCACCCCCCTTCTCACAGTAATCAAAGCCAAGCTACTTCCAACAATAGCTTATGGCAGTGTGGCACATAATGGAAGAAGTGCACCGCTATTAGATAACATCCAAATAAGAGTGTACAAACGCGTATTTGACTTACCGTGTGATGCTTCACCAGCACAGGTTCGTCTCTAATTTGGATCGCAGTCCCAAATATTGTATAAAAGATATTTCAATTAAATGTTGGTACAACATCTGGCTCAATCGCGAAATAGAAATTAACTCTGCTATTTGGGAAGCCCTGCAAAGCAACTCCAAATCTCAGTACGCAAAGTACCTAAACTCCTCCCTGAAAAGCACTGAGATGTCATTTGTGTGGCAAAGGAAGTTACCAGTATTTTCATTTAAGCAGACCGTAAAAAAAGCAGTCAACATGCACTGGCTGATCGAAGACAAAACAACTCTAAGACGTCAAGCACATGCTTGGATGATAATACAATCCTACAAAAGGCCGGTACCAGCTGCTTATTTAGGCCTTTCTTTTCCACTGCTTTTAAAACTAAAGTACCTAAAGCTAAGCATGGGAAAACTGCCAACAAACGCCAACCAACCTGGCTGGAAGAACCCGGGCCCGAAGGATTGTATTCTATGTGGTGCTGCAGTACAAGACATCATTCACCTGATCTGTATTTGTCGAGTACCTGAGCGTGATCGCCGGAGTTTACTCAGGTAAAAGTTTAACGAAAATGGTATTTGTACATGCTGCTCAGCTATATTAAATGCCTTGGACTCACAATTCATTTGTCGAATAATCAAATATGTAATCAACTTTGAAAATTTACTGAAAAGCTAACACAAGTCAGAACTTTTGAACTTTGATATTGCACTGGTTGATTTTGAATTTGTTTCTGGAACTATTTATGACATCGAGAACATTTGTGCTTTTATTTTTTTAACCTACGGTTGTTTTAAATTCGTATTTTTTGTATAATAGTATGCAAAGGAAAGTATTTTATTTATTGGTACATTGTAACGTTTTTTATTAACTATACAATAAAGAATTCTCTCTTGCACACGAATAGGACTGAGCCTACCTTCCACAATGCTAGCTCCACCCCCCTGTGATGTGTCTGTGGCCAGAGCCTACACTGACAATGGGGAGTGTTGTGTACTTTATAAGTGCCCCCCCCAAACTGGTTTAGACTAGTTCCAGGGCCCTGTGCCCGGGCAGAACAAAGACTTGAATTGATATCAATATTTGAGCTGTGACCCCACGTGCGGTACCTGCTTGGAACTGTGCTTGCTGAAGGACTGCTGGGCGCCAGGAGGAACCTCCACAAAGGACTCCCCCTCTGCTGGAGGGCCCTGTGAGCTGGTTTGCCTGATCCCAGCTCTGCCCTGTGTGGCCTGAAAGCAAGGAGCATGGATACACATCCCTGAAGCGTGAGGAGCACTTTGTCACAGCTATGCCTCTCAGCAATGTCCCGCACACCAGAAGCACCGGAAAGGCACCTTTCTAATTACATTTTCAGAGCACGAGGAGGTGGCTCCAACTTTGCTTGTAACGTTAAATGTGAACATGAAGTCAGGCTGAGACTGCCTGGTTGTGGGCAGGGCCGTGGCCGTGAATGGCGAGCCAACAGGAGCTGACTCCAAAGGAAGAAAAGGAAGTCAGGCGGAGGTGCAGCCTGTTTGTGGGCAGGGCTCCCGTGTTTATGAGGAGAGCCATGCATGCTGCCTGAGCCTGCTTGTGGGCAGGGCCGGTAGCAAGAACGAGTCAGAGACTGGGGTTCTCACTTGGGCATCTCCTAGCGGCCTCAATCCTGTAGGAGGCAGGAGGCGAGAATCAATTTGGTGTGAGGTCAGGGAGAACAAGAGGGAAAAAAAGACAAGAAAACACAAGCCAAGTCCACAAAGGAAAAGGAGGATCCCTTGGGTATGGAAAACACAAACAAATCAGCCGGAACAAAGCCGGGGGCACCGCACCTATCAGAGCCAGGGTCACCTAACAAAGAAGAGTTGTTAAATCCGTTCGAGCAGGATCTTTTAACCATAACCACAAAAGCAACTACTGTAGCTACTGTAATTGCAACAATTACGCCAACCGCCTCAAAAAAAGTAGTAACAGAGTCTGCACCACATGGTGAGCATGAAGGAAACAAGAAAGTTACATCATCAGCATCGGCCAGGCACAATTTATGCCCAAACAACAGCAATCAAGTGCTGATTACAGACTTCTTAAAAGTATGCAGCAACATTTCCACTGAGAAAAACCAGGACTGCAATGATCCGAAGGTCCCAAAAGACATCAATTCAAGTGACAATATTACAGACTCCAAAGCAAGCTTAACAAGAACTTCCCTTACGACAATGGCAGTAACAGCTGTAAGAATACAAGGAAAGGGCACCAGGATATTGGATCAGAAGCTCAGGATGTTGTAAACAGAGAAGTCATAGGCTCACAGTCATCAACAAATAAAGTCCCTCACTCCCCGGAAATCCCCCAAAGACACAACCTCCAAGTCATTGAGGCTTTAAATCACAGTCACTCTCCTCTTCTAGAAGCACAACAACAGTAGCGGAAGCAACAACAATCATCATCTGAAATAAAGAGGACAAACCAATATATCAGAAAAATATAAACATCCTCAGCCCTTTTGGCGATACACACACGTTCTTGGCAACTTCACTACTTCAAGACCAACCGGGTATTGCTAAACTAAATGCCAAAGAGCAAGATAACTTCGACCTATCAGTCCTTTCACAAGAAACGTCACACCAACCCGGTCAGGATATATATAAGTGACCACAAAGGTCAATTTCACAAAAAAATGAAGAATCAAGTAGGATCCTGGGCTCCCCAGACTGCCTTCCCCAATGGGAAGAACCAGCCTGTTCGCACTCGGAAGACCTTACCAGCTCACCAACTTCGTCCGTCTGGCTCGATATGCTAAACTTCATTGATACCTTTGGAAAAGCAATGATTTACCAGGCAGACAAGTTAGACACCCAAGTAGACCTCTTAAACATCCTAGCAACCCACGTCCAGGGGGTTGAACAAAAGCTGCATAGCTTTAACGAGATGATCAAGAAGGTCCAGCATGACTGAGAACAACATATCAAGCCTGCCATTACCACTGCACTCAAATAATCGATAAACTAGCAGTGGTTCCAACCTTAATGTCAAACTTATTGGGGGCAACCAGGGACTCCCCATCCAAGTCCGCATTGACAACTGAGCAAGGAAAAGATGTACCAAGGAGAGAGGACCAGGCATGCCCTAGGTCTCCCAGGGGGCAAAGCAAAGCTCAAGAGTAATGGGGATTGATCAAACCCCAGTACAGGCAAGCCCATCCACACTGAAATCATTAAGCGATCCTTGCAAGACAGGTGCACCGGACACATGGTCCATCGACCAATGTTTGAAATAGCCAGCAAGTCAAACACAAGCGAGAACTCCTTTAACCAAGCGGGAGAGAAAACGCCTGAGAAAACCTAGGAAAAGTAAACTAATTGGACAGGGATCAAACACAACTATTGCTCTGACTGAGCATGACAGGAACAAAAGTAAAGACAACACCAAACAAACCACTACAGACACAACAAGCACGGAGGACTACACCATCTCACCCATTAACCCGTCCATTGCTTCAAGTAGCCAAAACCAATTCACAAGGGAAAAATCCCAATCAACAAAAATATACAGTATATTCAAACCCTCTCATGAGTGTGAAAAAAACAATTCAATAGCTCGGGCTATCCAAATCACGAATACAACACTTACAACAAGGGGCATAACGACCGAAATCAGTACACTTCGCCCCAAGGAGGCCATCTTGACAGAGCCATATGCCAGAGAAGAGAGGCACAACACTGTGCTGTTGCACGTGCTAGAGCAACAGCTGAAGGAGGAAAAAAGGAAGCATATGAGTTTGTGGAGAGCTTATCATGTCGCTTAACTGAAAATGCAAGGCTGCAAACTAAGATTTTGTCACAAGAACATTACATTTGTGCCTCAATTCTGGATCCACTGTCAAAATTGGCACTGAACAGTAAGACATTACTCCCTTTTTCAGAAGTGGATGTTGCCCAGTACAAAACTTGGATAGCTGAGGCAGCCAGTAAATTGGAAAATGAACAGCTGGTAATTAAAGGCACGTTACTCAAACCCACAACAAGTACTGCAGCAAGGTATACAGCATCAAGTTCAACTTCAGAGTCCGAGGGCAGTGCTTTTGGCTCACAGCTGTCACCAACAGCAACACCAATACTATCGACAAAAGCAAGAATCGGATCATGGGTCCCAGTAAAAACTGCACAGGATTGGTATTTACAGCAAGGACTTGCTAGGTCCAGTGCTGATGCAAAGACAAACAAGGCCGAACAAAGTGTAGCACCCCTGAACTTGGAGTGG
Source organism: Lissotriton vulgaris (assembly GCF_964263255.1). Lineage (NCBI taxonomy): Eukaryota > Metazoa > Chordata > Amphibia > Caudata > Salamandridae > Lissotriton > Lissotriton vulgaris. The sequence continues at coordinate 927 of NW_028248145.1, read as the reverse complement.
ATGGTCCAGGTCTATCTGGATGACCCAACAGAGGTCTACAATGATCAAAGTAGACCTCTTAAACATCCTAGCAACCCACGTCCAGGGGGTTGAACAAAAGCTGCATAGCTTTAACGAGATGATCAAGAAGGTCCAGCATGACTGAGAACAACATATCAAGCCTGCCATTACCACTGCACTCAAATAATCGATAAACTAGCAGTGGTTCCAACCTTAATGTCAAACTTATTGGGGGCAACCAGGGACTCCCCATCCAAGTCCGCATTGAGAACTGAGCAAGGAAAAGATGTACCAAGGAGAGAGGACCAGGCATGCCCTAGGTCTCCCAGGGGGCAAAGCAAAGCTCAAGAGTAATGGGGATTGATCAAACCCCAGTACAGGCAAGCCCATCCACACTGAAATCATTAAGCGATCCTTGCAAGACAGGTGCACCGGACACATGGTCCATCGACCAATGTTTGAAATAGCCAGCAAGTCAAACACAAGCGAGAACTCCTTTAACCAAGCGGGAGAGAAAACGCCTGAGAAAACCTAGGAAAAGTAAACTAATTGGACAGGGATCAAACACAACTATTGCTCTGACTGAGCATGACAGGAACAAAAGTAAAGACAACACCAAACAAACCACTACAGACACAACAAGCACGGAGGACTACACCATCTCACCCATTAACCCGTCCATTGCTTCAAGTAGCCAAAACCAATTCACAAGGGAAAAATCCCAATCAACAAAAATATACAGTATATTCAAACCCTCTCATGAGTGTGAAAAAAACAATTCAATAACTCAGGCTATCCAAATCACGAATACAACACTTACAACAAGGGGCATAACGACCAAAATCAGTACACTTCGCCCCAAGGAGGCCATCTTGACAGAGCCATATGCCAGAGAAGAGAGGCACAACACTGTGCTGTTGCACGTGC